>NW_020450474.1:147111-284453 GCF_003343035.1 Apteryx rowi | reverse complement strand
TAAACACCCACAACAGTGTCACCCATGCTAGCCTGCCCTTTAATCCTTACCCATAAGCTCTCGACTCGCTCTTCATTCACCCCTAGGCACAGCTCAATACATTCCAGTTGCTCTCTCACATAAAGAGCAACTCCACCACCTTGCTTTCCTGGCCTGTCTTTCCTAAAAAGCACGTAGCCATCCATGACAGCACTCCAGTCATGTGAGCTATCCCACCATGTCTCTGTAAGAGAGTGTATGAAAATAAAAATAGCAAAGTGGAAGGGGGACATTGAGGAGCTGACCAAAGAAATCTGACCCTCAAAATAAGTTTTTCAGTTCTAGGTACATTTATGTTGTGCATGGAAGTTTTGGATCTGCTTTTGCTTTGTCCCTCTTCAAATTGAAAACAGATAGATTTGTAAAATACGTACAATTCACACTGGGGATACATATCTTGCTTGCTAAAATTGTTTCTAATGCTCCACAAATCCTATCCTGGGTTTCTCTACAAAGCTAGTCCAACCTTTATGTATTTGCAAAGTCTGTCAACAGAGCATGACCTCACTGTATATTGGTTTATAAATATGTACAGGCATACCTCGGAGATATTGCAGGTTTGGTTCCAGACCACTGCAATAGAGCGAACATCACAATAAAGCGAGTCACACAAATTTTATGATTTCCCAGTGCATATAAAAGCTTTGTTTACACTCTACTGTAGTCTATTAAGTGTGCAATAGCATTATGTCTAAAAAACCAATGTAATTAAAAAATTAATTAAAAAATACTTTATTGCTAAAAAATGCTAACCATCATCTGAGCCTTCAGCAAGTCATAATCTTTTTGCTGATGGAGGGTCTTGCTTCGATGTTGATGGCTGCTGACTGATCAGGTGGTTGCTGAAGGCTGGGGTGGCTGTGGCAATTTCTTAAAATAAGACAGCAATGAAGTTTGCTGCATCAATTGACTCTTTCTTTCACGAAGGATTTCTCTGTAGCATGCGACGCTGTTTGATAGCATTTTACCCACAACAGAACTTCTTTCAAAATTGGAGTCAGTCCTGTCAAACCCTGCCACTGCTTTATCAACTAAGTTTCTGTAATATTCTAAATCCTTTGTTGTCATTTCGACAATGTTCACCAGGAGTAGATTGCATCTCAAGAAACCACTTTCTTTGCTCATCCATAAGAAGCAGCACCTCATCTGTTAAAGTTTTGTCATGAGATTGCAGCAATTCAGTCACATCTTCAGGCTCCACTTCTAATTCTCGTTCTCTTGCTATTTTCACCACATCTGCAGTTCCTTCCTCCACTGAAGTCTTGAACCCCTCAAAGTCATCCATGAGGGTTGGAATCAACTTCTTCCAAACTCCTGTTAACGTGGATATTTTGACCTCCTCCCATGAACCACGAATGTTCATAATGGCATCTAGAAGGGTGAATCCTTTCCAGAAGGTTTTCAATTTACTTTGCCCAGATCCATCAGAGGAATGGATCACTATCTATGGCAGCTCTAGCCTTGTATTTCTTAAATAAGAAGACTTGAAAGTCGAAATTACTCCTTGATCCATAGGCTGCAGAATGGATGTTGTGTTAGCAGGCATGAAAGCAACATTAATCACTGATCACAGATCACCATAACAGATATAGTAATAATGAAAAAGTTAGAAATATTGTGAGAATTATCAAAATGTGACACAGAGACATGAAGTGAGCACATGCTGTTGGAAAAATGGTGCCGATAGACTTGCTCAATGCAGGGTTGCCACAAACTTTCAATTTGTAAAAAACGCAATATCTGCAAAGCTCAATAAACCAAGATGAGGTATGCCTGTACTGCTATCCAAAAAAAACTGATTTGCTACCCCCACATTCATTTCTCCAAAGCTTTTGTCTTGAAAGGGCAGTTTGCAGAGAAACCCTTTACTACGCCTGATCTCCCAAGTCTCTTCTTTTCATATATCTTGTTTGAAATCCTCCAGAAGAAAGCAGAGAGTGGTATGTGGAAACCTGCTCCACATTTCATCAGCAGGGCTTGTGCTTCCTTTTATCCAAATGTTTTCAGGCAGCTTGAATGCTTTGCTGAATGAAGGACTTTGATATTCCATCTATCAGTTTCACAAAGATGATTTTTTTTGGGGCCTCCAAGCAGGTAATTTCTTCACTGATCACCCCTTAGCATTTCAAAGTCATTTTTATACCTGAGTTCAATATAGAGAAGATTATCTTTTAGCTTTTTCTAATATTTTCTAATATTTGCTAGAGTCCGCTCCTGYGTGCTACTGAGCGCCGTGTAGTCCTGCTGCAGTAGGGATGTCTGCTTCGTTCAGCAAAGGATGTTAAGCATGTGCTTAACTATTTTGCTGAGCTGGAACTTGAGGGGATTCAATATCTTGCTGATGAGGGCCTAATTTATTCACACAACCAAACYGAACTGTGTCCTTCCTCTTAAGAGAAGTGATACGCATGTGAGGAGGATTTTAAGGCTCGTTGCAATAGCTTGTACCCTTGTAATAGTACAGCTATACTGGAAAGTACTTTCTTGGCATAAATCAAGTTAAACTTACAGAACATTCTGTGCTCTGTTGTGAAATCTTTAAGGAAAAAGAACAAATCTTACCACTTCAGACAGTGCTGTTTACTTAAAGCTTTCTTTGTAGTAATGAATATTTAAGTAGCAATTAATAACATTTATAGCTGTGGAAAATGCATCCCATGCTTGCCTGTTCAGCCTCGCAGCAGTGCTCAGGTAGGAGCTGAAGCTTCCAGTAGTTCCAGCGTGTGAGGCAACAGGCGAGTGTAATGCCAGGCAATCCCACAGATCGCTCCCTAAAATGCAAGGCACGGCAAGCAGAGTAAACAGGCGGGAAGGGGGAAGGACACAAATATAATTCTGCATGGATACACTCTGGTCATAGGTGCTGGGTATAACCAGGGCCTCGACAGGGGCTGTGCTCCCTGCAGTGTGAGGCAGCGAGGCTGCCCCGCGCCTCCGGTCCATGGCTCTGCCGGCATAGTGGCACTATAACTGGTGCAGTGTCTGCTGGAGGATCYGCTTGTGTATGTCTTTTTTTCAAAATAAAATAAAGCTATAAGCAGAAGTTGAAGAAGAATAAATTAATGGTCATAAGGATATTTTTAAGCCAGTCTTGCAAATATTTAGAGCTGCAGTCTATACTACTTACGTTTTTAAGTGCTACCACTTATCTTCAACACTACTCTTAATAGCAGAAGGCATCAAGGTTTTGGGGAAGTATTTTCAGGAGAGGGCCCTTAACTTTTAATCCAGGAGTACTTAAGTGGGTCTACTGCAAAATATAGCTGTTAAACTGAATTACCTGTCCCATAACGCTTTCAAGGTGATTTAAGATATCTCCTATAAAATGACAGTGATAAACCTATCAGAATGATCAAATTATTTATAGCACCTTGGGACCACAACTTGAGTAGTTATTTTATGTGGCTGCACAGTGACAGKGACTATTATATTTTGAGTTTTGGAGAACTTTTACGTGGTAACAGGAAACCATACAGCTTTTCCAGCACTACAGTTAGCAAAATTCTGAAAAGGAGCATCAGTAAAGTCTATGGTAATACTACCCATCTTCTTATCTTTTCTGTTCTCAGCTACTCTGAATAAAGTCTGAGGACTCATTTCTGACTTGCCTTGTATCACTACACAGCTCATAAAATCAACATCTTGCTTCATATGTTTTSTGATAAACCTTTGCTCAGAATCGTGTAAGGGACATGAAGACTCCAAATGCAGAAGGGGATAAAATGAAACTTCTGTTCAAATAAAGACAGCATGATGTCTTTTCAGAAGTTTAGATGGATAGTTTGGTACCAATCTGTGTTGGCTTTGCATTTATAAATCACTTATAAGGAGGTACTAAATGACAAAAGATTTTTTTCTTAAATGGTGGTCAACTCTGAGCATTGCTTATAACCATTTTTATATACATTACTGATTTGCTATATTCATAATATTTATTCATTGTTCTTTATTAGGAAATATTCATAAACATGCCTTCTTATTAAAGCTCACATGTAATTTAAAATTTCCTTTAATGATGTTGCCCCAGATAGCAAAGCCTATACAAGCACTGCAGTATCACTAAATAATGACTCTCTTAGGAAACCAGTCCAGTGATCACTTAGAAGGCTGTATGCCACTAATGGCAGGCAACTGTTTTTGTGATTGCCTTAGGAGGCTGTCACAGTCAGCTTTCACTGTAAGAATGTCAGTCTTGTACTATGTGTTTAATGTTAAGAAGTAGGCAGGACTGCATTATTATGAGAGGTAATAACAATGCTTTTTCAACTGAAAGTATTAATTCTGCCAAAAGTAGTTTTATTTTCTGTCAACATTATTGAAATATGACATTTTGTCTCAGAATGGTTTGAAAAACTTTGGCTGTTTAACAGCTCCTGGGAGTTACAGTTCAGATGTCTCATGCCTTATTCTCCACCATGAGTCAAGCTCCCTATTTACCTCCCGTAAGCCATCCTGCTTATGCAATTCGCTTGAAGTATTGTGCTAACAAGGGATCATTTTCTAGTGTTGCGTCCAATCCTATTTCACAATTTTCAAGGGCTAGAATCGCCATCATTCCTTTGGAGATTACACCAAGTCCAGTAGAATTTGCTAGTTAGAATTTCTTGTTTTCCTTTTCCTTGACAGTGTTTGTTTGTAGTGCTTCTTAAATCTCTCTTCCTTGTACCTTCTTCTTTTGAGCATTGTCTACTGCAAGACCTTGATAAGAATAAAGAAAGCATGGTCTTCTGGTCTGCAGCATTGATATGAGACAAAAGTGTAGATTTCTGTGTGACCCAAAGGAAATCTTTCAATTGCTCTACAAATTCAGGTACCCATCAATAAAATGGAGATATTACTTTTCATTCTCCCTGGAAAATTGTGAGGCTCCTGACCTAAATATTGGCAAAATGCTTGAATAATGCAGCAGTAGAAACACATACAGATTAGTACTGCTCAAGTCCAGTAGTAATACGTTTGATCCAGAAGGTGTCAGCAAGTTCAGTTTCTCTTTTTTTGCTTTTATTTTCAAGATGTTGGGGCATTTTTTGAAGAGGGAATGTGGCTTCGTTACAACTTTCACTCTCCAGGGACCAGCATGAAGGACTTAGTTAGCCGGACGCTGTTGAGTTCTATGGACCCTGAGACCACAGTGCCAGACCTCAACTTGAATAAAGAAGAGCTCAGCTTCAGCTTCAGCACCACCAAGTCCCCTTGTGTCCTACTGTACATCAGCTCCTATACCCAGGACTACATGGCAGTGCTTGTCAAGCCATCTGGTAAGCTACTGCTCTGGGCTTTCTCTGTTGAAGGCATAGTTGATAATAACATTCAGCAAAGCTCTGAACTAATGAGAAAATCTCTTCACCCTTGCAATGTAAAAGCAAAACACATGGGGCCTGAACCTTTATTCTGTTTTACTAGGTTTTGTGAACTGTTCAATTCAATGCAGTTGATAAAACAAACAGAAACCCTGGTGTAATAATCAGATCCACAGAATGAACTAGTGCTATGGAGAGGACAAGTAGGTATCCACATGTGGGCATCTGAATAAATAGTTAATATTTACTGAACTCGTGGCAATATCACTGGTAGTCAGTGGGAAGTGTTATGTGCTCAGCTCTTCTAAAACTCTGCCTGCCTAATACGGTGGTCAAAATATCAGTGTAGCATTATATATAAGATCCTAAAATTGTTTTGATGGCTGAAGGTTGTTTTTGGCCCACTTTCTGAGTATGAAAACCCAATATTATCTTAATTCCAAACAGTGCTTTAGTGTCTCATGAAAATCATAATTTGGATGATTTCTATTCCTATTCTCTTCTATGGGATAGGCTAATATGAGTATTCCTCGTGCCACATAATGTTCCCCCTTCATGGGGAAGAAAGGGGGTGCATTCCATGTCAGACATCCAAACTACAGCTCTAAAGGTCTAAGAGTGCTCTTTTGAGTCAGAATATTTCAGGTTTTGATCAATAACTGGGTCTGCATTTCCCATTTCAGAAAGTGTGCTTTTAATGCAATATTGAATTTTGCTATGAAAAAACAGACACTCCAGAGGAACAGTTTTGTTTAGGAAAAAAAAAAAATTGCCTGGAAGACTGTCATGAATATTGGTTAACCACTTCTGACTAAACTTCTCTAACAATATAACCTGAGATTTCCTTTTCACCATATATTATCAAATTTCCATAAAAATCTAAACGGTCACCCATTAACAACAATTAAATGTGAGAGCAAGAAAATCTCATGTGTAGATTGTAATGTCACTGTTAATTTGTTGTAATTCTAACTTTATTGTATACATATCAATAGTTTAGAAAACCTCATGCCTTGTATCATTTTTAATTTTAAAGAATTTTACTGAAGCAAGAATAATAATCTCAACCATGTAGTGCTTCTGGATGTGCTAAAATGTGTAACTTCTTAGACACCATCTCTTCTTAACTAAATTCTCCTACWGCAGAGGCCACCTCTGAGGGTGATTTAAATGTAAAATGATAGCAGCCATATGTGTAAAATAAAGAGGGGAAAATATCTGGTAAAAAAGATCAAAATATCTAAGGGTGCTTTTCACATTTCTTTTACTAGGGAATTTACAAATTCGGTACAGCCTAGGAGGCACCAGAGAGCCATATAACATTGATGTTGACCACAGAAACATGGCAAATGGGCAGCCCCATACTGTTAACATCACACGGAATGAAAGGGACATAGTACTCCAGGTAAGCAGATACCCAAGGCTTTTTTGGTTCCATCTGGTTTATYAGTTGTAGCTTGTACTGCCTTGTATTTTGATGACCTTCTTCCCCTGAAGATATCAGTGCAATTTTAGAAATAAAAAGTACCCTAAGTGGGGTTCTGCTTGCAGATGACACTCCTAGGAGTTAACAAAAGCCATCCTCTCCCTCTGTCATTTCGAGCTGTGTTGTTCTGAAACGCTCATTCTCGTGTGACGACAGCTGAGGTGGAAGCCAGAACTAATACAGGTGCCGTTGTAGATGCCTTAGGGCATCAGAGACATCTGGGCTGGTAGATGACATGGGACTTAGGCTCAACCTGCATCACTGGAGCACCAGCTGGAAGCCAGGAAGGATACCCTGCAGCATCTTAAATGGCACTGGACCCCAATGTATAGACAACTAAATGCCATGCTGCAAGTCTTGAGTCTGCAAATGAGAATATCTTTCAATTTAAATTTATCCTGCAGTCCAGTGAAATTAGAAGAGCCGTTCAAGCCTGCAAAGATGAGCAGATGCTTAAGTGTTTGTGTGACGGGAGTTTTAAGAGAGAGAGTATTACTGAAGCATAGAGCTCTGGCCTATTTAGTTTTTGGTACAGCACTGGCAGGAACTTCATCTCTGTATCTCAGTTTACAAACCTTTGAAATAACATAATACTATTTATGTAACTAAAAGGGCCTCTGCAAGAAGTGATCGATGTTTCTAGACAGTCTTCTCTCTGTGGTCATTACAGCTCTCTGTTTTCATTCCCTGGTTGTCACGTCTGCAAACATGGAGATTGCAGCAGGGTGTGAGAACAGTTTTGTTGGCGGGAGAGACAGGTGGATTGATCTGGGTTTGGATGGATTAATCTGGATTTGATAGATCTTAAGAAGCAAACCAAAACCGATAACAAATGAAATATAAAAAGCAGAAGTGTCCTTGGGAACAAAGCCAAAAGGTGAAGGATAGTATGTGTCACAGAATTATCCACCTAAAGATTAAAATAGATGCCTGACAGTTGTTTTTTTCCTTCCAAAAGGAAACTTTATCAGTGGATTACAGTGACTAACTGAAGATTTCAGCATTCAGACTGAAGTAGAATTGTCAGAAAATTACAAAGTTTTCAAAATATCTGAAAAAGTTTTCAAAAATTCTGAAAAATATATGTGATTCATACAAACACTTTGCAGGCTTGGAAGCAGGAAGAGTATCATATTTTGATATATGCATCTTTCTTGTGTGTAGTATTTGGACTTACTTCTCTCACTGCTAAATGGAAACTAAACAAGACTTGCAGTTAGGTTTCCCTTCTGGCTGTTAAATGCTTCTATTTTAGGAGGTGTGGCATGTTTCCTATGGACTCATAGCTGGCTGGTTCAGACAGCTGTTAATCTGAATAAATGGTTTCCCAAGGGATCAGATCAGATACCTTGCCCAAATGGAAAATACCAACACAGTTAAGTATGCCAGTCTTGCATTAACTCACCAACACTCAGTGTCAGACTTTTCTTTCCCAGTGTTGTATGAGACAGCTAGGGCTTTGAAAAGCCAGAAACATTTTGGTTAGTGTTGCTCGGCTAGGGTAAAAATTGYTTAATCTAGTCAGTGTGCTTGGAACACAGCTAGTTTATGTAGTCAGAAAGCAGATGCATTTGGGGCTTATTAAACTAGGGGGTCTATCTGATGCACATACAAGGATAGGGAAAGTAGGGACCCATRAAAAGAAAATTCAGAAGTCCTACTATTGCTGTACCCTGAAAAAAGAAGATTTCTATGAAATCTTGTTTATTCTCCCTAAGAAAGTTGATTTTGTAACTTACCTGGTTGTGTTTTGCAAATTAGAGAGCTGATAAGAACAGGGATCTGTTCTGTAGATTGTTCACTTGAAAATGAGTCCCGCTTTCAAATGTAAACCCTTCATGACTTTTGAAGATACAGATGATATGTTAGAAATATAATTTTCCTCAGTATCCAGAGGACAAGTCATAAAGTATGAGTTTTCTCTTGCAGATCTGAGCAATGAACATTTGTGTAGACTTTTATTTCCTGCTAAATCTTTCTCCAACCTGATGAGCATCTGGTTTGCTTGCTTTTAAGTAAGACAGCTTGCTTGCCAGGTGCTGTTGCTCACACTTCCACATCTCCATGTGGCATAAAAATGTCACAAGAAGGATTTAATTCTCATCAAAGCTTCCATTCAAGAACACTCAGTTAGTATTTCTGAGATGTTAACAGCAAGTTCATACTTAGAATACCTGTCTCTCTAAYTTGCTGTAATAACCCTGTAGTGCCAGAGAGATTTAAAAAAACCTGCAGTCAGGCAATAAATTGCTGCCATAAGAACTATGTGAACCTGAGTTTTATCATGATTCTCAGGTGTTTCACTTATATATAAATGCAGTAAAAGATTCATTATGGGACTCTGTGAGACCTCACCAATGTTGTAGGACAGGAGATAATTGACTGCCTGCATAAAGTCAGCGTTACTGTCCAATCAATCAGAACTTGAGTCAGGCTTTGAAATAAACATATAAAAATATACAAATATCTAATTTATTCTCAATATGACAACATAAGCACAAGAACAAATATTTAGTGCAAATTATTTTCATTAGAATTATATCCCTATTCCTAACACACTAAGATAGTCAAGACTGAAGGTAGTAGCAAAGACTGTCAAAAAGGTTTTGTAGTTCAGATTTTTTCGTTCAGTGACTGCAGGCAAATCAATAATTAGTTCTACATTAAATAAGAAGCTCCCATTTGTGTTGTCAGCAGTTTCTCAAGGATAAGATTAAGGATATACAGTTGCTTTAGGCTTCAGGAAAACAAAATGACATAATTTCAGAGACAAGGATCTGCTTATTTTCTGTTGTTTCAGTGAGGGGACAAAACTTTGCTAGTAAGAATTCCTATCTCTCACCTCTTCTAAAATACCCAATACTAGTAACCATGGCACACCTCCAAGGCTGTGTAAGTTCACCTGTGGACAAAAAAAAAGAAAACAGTCTGACACATGGGGAATGTATCATCCTAGTAAATGACATTTCAAGAGCTGAGCTTTAGGTCATGTAGGGCAAGTTTTATTTGGTTTGACTTCATTAAAAGGTTTAATGCTTCAGCAGGATATTTTCCATATCATAAAAAACAGAACACTCTTTACCAAGTTTTCATGGGTGATTAAAGCTATTCCCACATCAATATAATATTCTTTTAAGAAAGCCAAGGGTAGAAATCTCCCTAGAAGAGATTCTGATCTAAAATCCATTGAAGTGACTGGAAGGACTTCTTTTCAAATTATGCCCTTAAAGAACTGTAACAGTTGCATACTTAGTGCAAGAATCATACCTCCTGCTTCTGTACAAGTCCCCACAGTAAAATAAGGATGGAATCTGGATCACAGGCTATCTTGTTCTACCTTCCTTTGCTATTTATGTTTCTGTTCCATTGCACAAAAGCCATATCAGCATGTTACAAAAATAAAAATGTGATGTGCTTTAATTTTCAACAGAACAAAGTTGGTAGGCAACACACTTGGATGTGGGCCTCTCAGCTTCCTTACTTAAGTATTCTTGTACAATGTCAACAAATCTCCAGTTTTTCATACCTCCTTTAAAGTCATTTCAATTATGAATCACAGCTTCTGATGTCCTCTAGCCCAATGGTTTCYGCAGAAGTACTACCCTGAGCATTTCATGAAGCTTAAATGAAAGGAATTTCAAAGCAATGGCAATGTGGCTGGTGGTGAATCCAGTCAAATCTATTTCACAGTTGTAACATCAGAACGTTTTTGAAGTTACTTTCTCATATTAAAACATTTTTCTTCTCCTGAACCCAGATTCTTAGTTTAAATTTTCCAGATACACAGAGTAAGAAAGAGATCCCTTTATAAATAGTTCCCTTCTGAAAATCCCTTCTGAAATCATGCAATCTCTTAACTGAAACCCACTCTACAAGGTAGTATTCTTCAACAAACTCCATCTTGTTCACAACAAACTACTCTTTTTCTCAGGGAAACAATCAAAATATACTCTCATCTTGGGACACAGAAAACCAAGTTCCAGTCTCACCTGAGATCTGTCTTTCTACAAAGTTATGGTGTTTAACTTGAAGGCGAACCATTAGGCGTCTGTTCCTGAAAAGGACCAGAGCGACTTCCACAGGACTCCACTTTCCCAAGCCCACCCATATAGTTTCAGGACAACTGACAGTAGCCTGTGCACATATACTCAGGAGACCATAGTCACAATACCAACTGCTGACTCCGTTCAAAGTCAACATGAGTTTGAGGCTTTCTGGAAATTTTCACCTGAACTCAGCTGTTCATAATGTTCAGAAAAGTCCAGAAAATTTATTTGCATGGATCTCCTTTTTCCAGTACCATCAAAGACAAGCAGTGGAAATGCCCAGCTCCTGTTAAAAATAGTAATCACTGAAAGATTTGCCCCTGACCCAAATAAAACCAAGAAGAAACAGAACTTTTGCAAGTGTGTTTTCTTATTGCCATTTTGAACTCCCCACTATAGAAATAGAGAGAACATTTGCAAACTCTTAGATGCTTAAATAATGTAAGTCATACAAAGTTAATTAAAACTAAGCTGAAATACAAAATAAAATGTTAAACATAATAGCAATAAAATAAAATGGGTGAAGTGGAGCAAAGCAATCTGCATATAGCCCTAAGCTTAAATGCAATGAATATATCAAAGATTTTTGTAATTATAGATTGAATCTCTGTTTCATTACAGGAAGTGGGGACTTTYTCACAGACTTCAGTGAGGCCGCAACTTCAACTGCTATGATTATTGTTGCTATAGAATCACACYTACTCTCCTGTTTCATATATTTTGAAGCCTGAACAGAATATGATCCCTCTGTTTGATCTCTTGCTTAACCGAGGCCATAAAATTTCACCAAATGATTTTCTGCATCTAACCCAAAAAGTAATGATAGTAGTATAACACATTCTGTAGAAAGGCATTCTATCTAGCTTTGAAGATTTCAAATGATAGAAAATTTAGCATATTCTTTAGCCATCTCTTCCAATGAGTAAGTATCATTCCTGTTAAGAATGTACACCTAATTTACAGTTTTAATTCTGCAGACTTCAGCATCTAACTTCAGGATCTTTATATGCRTGCAAGATAGATGAAAGAATTGTTTGGTGTCAGATGTCGTTGCCTTCCATGCTTTCTCAGAGATGGAAAAGATCTCAGAGATCTTTTCATCTTTGCTGTTTTAAATACCCAGGACTTTAAGCATGGGTAAAAACACATAAGCCATAGTTAATATCAATAATCGACTGTAAGCTTTTCCATCAAAACAAACTGCTTTTTTTTTCTAGTCAGTTATATCTATTACACTAAAAGGATATTTAATAAATATCCAGGCAGTTTTTACCTTAAAGAAAGAAAAATCTTTTCTTCCATTAATAGCAGAGGCCTTCCTGTTGAAATGAATTATTTAAAATCCCTGGAGATACTTTATTTCTGCAATGTATTGCCATTCTGCAATGGCAATGTATTACTCAAAATGCAATAGAAAGGCAAACTCAGACCATTTTCTAGAGCAGAACACACATTACATCTGCATGTTTAATGCATCAGTGCTCAGTTTAGCCATAGCTACTAAGCATTTGTTCTGAATCAGAAGTCATAAGAAAATGTTCTTTGCTCACATTTCAAAATGTATAGTTTTTTCATGAGTAAGCAACCACATAGCATAAGAAAAAGCTGTTGATAGGAGAAGTTTTAAAAATAAAAAAAAAGCTTATATTGATACGGTATTTTATTCCTGTAACCCTAAACGCCATATATGTTCCTAGATATGAAGAAATACAGACCCTGATCTTTGTTTACTCAAAATTTCTTCCAAGTATAATGATGTTATGAAAGTTTTAGAAGACTGGATGCTCAGTTCTTAAAAGTTTCTGTAAATAACTGTAAGAAACAGCAGAGCAGAATTTAAATTCTATGCATTAGAATCAGAAGTGAATGAATAATTCACAACTTAATAATTTTCTTACCTGTTCTTTTGTACTCACAGAATATCCATGAGCTACTAGCAGTTTCCTTGATTTATCCATCATTGAATTTATTCAACTTTTTTATTTTACAACAGAACTTACAATCTTTCAGGGAAAGACAGCAGTATAGGTAGGCAGGAAGCTCGTAAATGAGCCATTTCTACTTCTCTTTTTTGCAAGATGGAGTTGGTAAGTGGCATCTGCCATGATAAATGAGCACATCCCTACAGAATCACAGCCTGCTGAAAGTCAGATGAAAGATTTTCATAAACAAGAATCTTTTTCACTCATCAGTAAACAAGAGAGTAAAACATCATTACCCTAAAGATCGGGACACTGGAGACATATTTTCCTCTAATTGGCAAATATGCAGCTCCCACTGAAATCAGTGGGGAAAATGCAATCAGTAGAGCCCCTYGTGTGCATCTGACGGCAGCATCTCGCCCTCTGGTTTCATGGTTGTAAGACCTGAAGCTGCTACCTTCCTTGTACCTGCTGCTTAGGGGCAGAGGCAGAGGCTGAAGTATATATCATTGAAGAAGTTTTTCCCTCTCTGTGCATCAGCTAAGAGAGTTTCAAAGCTTGAGGCCTTTTGGAAGAATATTTTTGTCTACGTTCTGTTGTGTAAAACTGCTTGGGAAGAGAAGAATTCTCTTGTAGATCCATCCTTTTTCTCGCATCTTTTCAGCAAAGCCTGTATTGTTGGATTCAGAGGAATTTTTCTGTCTGCTTGTCCCAAGCTTTGGTTATATCCAGGCCACATAGCATGATAAGACCAGTAAGCGAAATGTCTTCTTCAGCCTGCAGCCCAGTTTCCATTGGAAGAAAAGCCAGGGTGACCAGGGCACAAGGGAGCAGGGTAGGGTCTGGGAGCTTGCCCAGGCTGCGTGTCAGAGCGAAGGGCTGCAGAGCATGTCTTGCAGCTTATCTGCCTCCCAACACACATTGCCAAAAGTTGACTTACATTGAGACCATTTCCTTCTTCTATATCTGTTTCTAATGGCAAATGTGGTTTCCTTAGCCTGTACGATTACTGTTTTGGCATCAATTTTTATTGGAATTACAGAAACAAAGAAAGAAAGAATCATTAAGTATTTTCAGTCTAACACTAAGCCTAAAAAAGTCAAAACTTAGCATGAAATAGGTGCTTTTCATTATATGGCAGCACATATTGGACAAATTAATGTCCTGTGAAAGTCATCTTTAGGCACATGGAGTAGATATCTTTCATTTTAATAACTTGGCATTATATAACCTGCTATTGCTTCTGTTAACATTTGATGTTATTCATCTATTAAACAGAGCAATAAAAGTCCACAGATATCGGAAAGAAATATCAGAGTTTTGTTTAAATTGAAGGCAGCCATACAAAATAGTGTCCTTTTCTTATCGGTACCTCTGTCACATTTTGAGATGTCTATCTAAGTTTCCCTTTAAATTTTATCCAGGTTCTCATTTTTTTTTATATTGGGCCAAATTATCCCATGATATTTTTTATTAGAGCAACAGTGGCTTCAGGAAAATATCGGAGTTTATAGCAGATAAGGGACTTATGTTTTTAATGAGAAAACAGCTTCATATATTTATTTTTTTCTGCAATGTATCCTGTGTTGATCAGGTTTCTAATTTAAATCCCTGAAAAAAAAAGACTATTATAAAAGACTGCAGTTGATTTTTATAAAAGCTGCAGTAGATGAATCAGTATATTAATCTGGCAAAACAGATCTGGAGTTGTGCCTAAACTATATTAACTATACTACTGCAGAAATTTCATCTGAAGAGCTCAAAGCACAATGCAAACCTTAAGTTAGCTTTACACCATGCCAGTGAGGTATATGGGGTCCAGATGGGTGAGGCTGCAGGTCCACAGCAGTCTAAGCCAGTCCAAATTGCTGGCTTTATGGTCCTCACTACTTCTCTCAATCTACTGTTTATTTACATGCTCTGTCTTGCCCCAGCTCTGGCCCCAGTCTGCTCCACAATAAGCTGGGTCAAGGACCTAACCTGGCAGAAAACTGACTTTACAGAAGCTCGGTGAAGCACTAGTGCCACACTAAGGAAGGAATTGAATTATGGTGACATTGGCTGTGATCACCCTAAACAATTACAGACCTGTCCCCTGAATCTTCTCTTTTTCTGTTGTGTTAAAAATATACAGTGTCTTCAGTTTCTCAGTTTTTCTCCTAACCTTTCTGCATGTGAATAATCATCTCTTTCACCATTAAGAGTTCAGATTTCAGTCAACCCTGAAAGCCAAATACTATCACCCATTTGTGCTTGGGGGGAACTCCTTATAAACATCCACACACCGCCTCATTATTTCTGTGGGCTCTCATGCCTGTCTGTTGACATCTGCTGTCTCTTATTCTAAGTTTGTAAGCATTTTTGAGCAGGAACCATCTTTTTGTTATGCAATATTATAGCACTTAGCACAAAAAAGCCCTTGTCCAGGACAAGATAGTCTTTTAATACAAGTAATAAATCATTATAATAATGCAGAATGGGAATATTACATTGGTCATGATGATAACACATCCAGTTCTGGATCCTGCTATTACTGAAGTCAATAGCAAAGCTCTATTGACTTCAAATGATGCAAGATTAAGCATTACAGCATTATTTTTGAATTTCAAGATTTTGAAATTCTTCTTTATAAAAGTTTTCAGCATAAGAAAGTTTAATACACAAACACAGACTGGACTGACAATGATACAGATATAGATATATATACACACTCAATATGTGTAAATATATATATTTATATATTTACATACCACATATATTTATATATGTCCTTTAAATGTATGCTTATACATATAAGAAAACCCTAGATAAATCTTAACAAGAGACAGAATTTTTCATGGAATTTGTCTTATTGTGTAGGTTTCTTTTCCTAGAATAAAAAGGTGATGTGGACATTATACGTGCCTTTATGTTGATATATCTCTTAATCTCAGTTAGGATTTGTTATATTATCAAAATGAACAGTAATTAAAAAAAAAAAAAAGCATTTTATTGAACTTCTGCTTAAACCCCAGCAACTTCAACTCAAGGCAGTCTGGTTGGCTTGATGTGACTTGAGAGCTGAAGCCACGAGTTCCCTGGGATGTCAGTCTGTGCGGTGCTCAAAGCCATGCTGTGGCTTTCTCTTCAACTCAAATGAAATTAATGATTTTTTAAAGAAAAGTACTTGTAATGAAAAATCTTAAATATAATTTTAAAACTGTAATCTAACACAAATTCTTGACATCAAACTGTACATATGCAAAGATTTTATTTTATTTTCATTAAATAATGCAATATCTTCTTTTCAAATGTCATTTGATACTAGTAATTCCATTTTTATTRTGTCTTATATAAGACTGATGTAGCCTAGTATTTCATATGAAGATTGTAGGCTGTTCAGTTCTAGCTGCTTACACTTGAGCACCCACTGGATGGCAGTAAAATACAACTTTGAAAATAATTCAGTGTGTGGTCCTACTCACTGACCTAAAAAAATCCTAAATTAAGTTTTTCTGAAAAATGTTTTTCCTTTATTAGATAGTGTCAGTTTAGAACAAAGACGAGCAATAAAAACAAGAGGACAGAAATCTCACCATTCACTCCCTTGTTTTGTGGTGAACTGTTTTGTTTCAAGTCCTAGCATCAGAAAAGGGCATTTCTCGCAAAGTTTGGATGTGGAAAGCAATCAAAGCTTCCCCACCGATACAAGAGATTCCAGAGCTGCCGATGGGGTGGCAGCTGGCTCTGTCTCTAATCAGAAATGTTGGCCCTCTTTCGATGACAAGGCCATAAATTCAAGTATCCACAGATTCAAAATGGAGTGTCATTCTATCCAGGAATCAAACTTCAAACAGAGTTATTGAACCCTTAAAAAGATTCATAATTGAACTCATTCTGAAATCTTTGCTTGACTGAAACTAGATGTGAAAAATATATATGCATAGATAGATTCAGGTATTGATTCAGCGTAACAGGTCAATTAAAAGCTAATGTCCCTAAGCGGTGAGCTGTAACTGTTAGGGTCTGCAGTGCAACACAGTGTTTGAGTCTCGTTGTTGCCTTCCAGGGCTCCCATTTGCAGCAGGGTCTTTTGCTTCTGCACCCTGACCCTGTGCTCTGCCATGCTGAAGTCTCAAAGGCTCAAGGCAAGACCAGGTCACTGCAAGGATTTTTTTATTTTTATTTTTATTTTTAATCTGATCAAGATCACCTCTAACTAAACTGTTCCAGTTGGGGGGGACCTGCCCATATCTCTGATTCCTATTGTGCTGTACAAGAAAACTTCATGGTCTTGCTGCAAGTCCTGCTGCAGCCTATCAGTTTGAGCTTTTCCACAGAAATCCCATCAGATAGCTCTGTGTAGGTATCTCTGCGGGTGATYCTGTGCCTCAGTGCTGTGCATATGCAGATATGGATTTGTCAGAAGGCAAGAATAAGAGGACGGAAAGGGGAGAGGGCAAGGGAGCTCCAGTCCCCTGCCTTTTGCTCCCCTGGCACAACACTGGCACCATTTCCATTTCCAGAGATGTGCAGCTCATGCCCACAAGCCAGCTTGAGGGATTTGGTGAAATACAGTGCCATTCTTCTGGGATTACAGTCACAGAATACTGGTGTCTTTTCACTTATTTTAAATGTGAGTGCCATTATGTGTTTTTGCCAGGAATGGCAAAGCTTGTGAATGGTGAGGTTTGCAACGCCCTTTTCACCAGGGTCTCAGAAAAGCTTCTTAGCAAATATAGCGTGTTTGATAACCTGAACTACAAAACGTGAGGCTTCGGTGRTATATTAGATATTCTGGGCCCAATTTACAGGGTGTCTTAACAATAAAACCTAGACCTCAAAGCTGCTGTTGTACTGCATGGGCAGAGGCAGAAGACAAGCCTGGTATTCTTGCAGTGACCTACATTGCAAAGAAACAAGCTATAGCTATGCATGGCTAACATAGAGATTGTGTTTTAATCCATTATGTGCCAGCCTTTCCACATCCTGAATTCTCGCTGAAGACAAAAGGAATTTCACCACACCACAGCTGGCAGTATTTGATACTCTGTATTTGTGCGTGTGAATGCTTAGAGTGATTCATCATTTAAAGTGATTTTTCATTTCCAGTTCTATCCTATAGACACAATTAGCATTTTCCAGTAGGGACACCTTTGCATTAGGCAACGATGACTTTATTACGTTTCCTATACTCTCTCTGATAATGGACACCTGGACCATGACTAGGGCTCTAGAACATTGCCACAATACGTTGATAGATAAATTGATAGATAGATAAATAATAATTATTACCAATTATTAGTATCTAGTCAGATTAGTGATGATCTGATCAACTCCACCACTAGCATGCCATATCACAATAAAAAGAAATATTAACACAGTGCGCTTGATTGATTTGGGAAAAGGAAGAACTTAAATGTCAACAATGTTGACAAATACCAGAAAACATGGCAGTATATCAGATTATTTTACTACAGTTATTTTATTTTACTTCAGTATATTTTATGTATATATATAAGGAGAACCTGGCACATAGCATCCTTATATGTCAAAGGAGAACCTAGCAAATGAATCCTATGCAATCAGAATGCATCAGAAATAATTCYATTGCAGGTAATGAAGTTACATGAGGATAAAATCTAGGGATATGAGAGACTGGAGAATCAGCTTTTTGTTCATTAGGCTTTTCACCAACCTTTTTCCTATATGCCTCTCCAAAATCTGTATTGTAGTTTAATACACATACTGACAAACGTCATGACAGTTCTGAGTCATTACTATATTTGTCATCTGAAATAAGAAGGGAATATTTTTCTCACTTTGTCTGTCTGCAGCTTTCATTAACAATGGGTCTGATGCATATGATGTTGGATGCTAGAGTGCTGGTTTCTCTTTTACCAGGGAAACCAGTAGCAAGCACTTTGTAGTTTGTATTTAGTAGGACCTGCTGTGATTAAGACTGGTAACCTTTTTGTATTTTAACTCCTTGTGTTCACTTGATTGCAAACTTTAAAAAATTCCTTTTGATTTGAAATTATGTAACCCTAATTTCAGTTCAAAGATGTATTTCTGCTCCTCATCTGAGGAAAGCTGTTCAGTTATTTCTGAGTTTATGAGATACTGTGAACAAACTCAAACTTATTTGCAAGTAAAAAAATTGCTATGTTTTGCCATATATTTAACTCAAAAGTCTACAATTAAAATTGGGAGATTAACAGTTGTCATTCTGAGGAACACTAATGGCCAAGTTCTAAATCATCAGTGTGCCGGCTAGTTATAATCAGTTAAAAGTCACTTCTGAACATATCTGCTAGAGCTCTTCTGGCATCTGCAGTGACCATTTTCCCTCTCTGTCCGTTAGGTGTAGGCACTTCTCATGTTGGGGTTTTATGGGGCAGTGTAAGAAAGACAGAAGCACTCTTCTTGAGTTATTATAGTTCTTTTCGGATGATCACCTCTGAAGATTCATGGGTATGAAATAAGTATGGCTTTCCAAGTACACAAGCTCGCTTTATTCAAGGGGGAAATGGGATTCAGCCCTTCCTTCCGTTCTATTCTGTCTGCCATTCACTTACTTTTGACAACTGAACATTTTCAGTGTCATCAAAACAAATTAATCCAAGATCATAATATTTTGAAATTAAAAATTAGAAATAAGGCATATCTGAACAAGAGCTTGAAGAAAATTGTTTGTCTTTTAGTGTKGTGACTTCTCCAGAATTATTCTTGCAATCTGTTATATCCTGCAAAGTCTTAATGCACCTATAAAAGTTTCTATTCTGTATGGTGCCAAGATAAGGCCAGAATAAAATGAACGATTGTTGTTCTGACCTCTTTAAGCCTGTATAATAATATTTAAACCCAAGAAAATAAATAGCAGCAGCAAAGATAAAAATTCACCCATTCACCTTTATAAAAAGTGAACATCAAAACACTATTGAGCTGTATTGAACCATCTTAATGGTGCTATTACTGAGCATAGGCAGTTCATTTTCTTCCTCTCTCTGCCCATTTTTCCCATAGTTTAAAAAGTCAGGAAAAAATAGGCTAATATGATGTGAAAGCTGTACCATATCAAAGAAAAAATGAATTTCCTACAGATAAAATTATTTAGCTAAGTTGATCACTCTTGAATTTATTTCTGAGGTTTCAACGGGTGTCATCACAAGGAAGCTGAACTACATTTTCAACAAAAAAATAATAAACATGTGAAATGCAAATATTTATACCTTATTAATTAAAGGAATTTTCTGAGGGAGCAGAAAATGGCCAACAGCTGCATTAGTTTCAAATTCCCAGCTATACTGCTGTTTGCAAAGCATGTAAATCTCACTTTAGCAGTAACAGAGGTCCCAAATAATAATAATACTGAATAATACCAAATAATACCGAATAATACCAAATAATACCAAACTGTTTTATTGTTGTTATTTTAAACAATTATATTGAAATATTTGAGCAAAACCTGAAATAAATCTAGAACAGCCAGAAAAAAAATAAATGTCCTAGGTAGGTTTTTTTCCAGGTTTTGTGAAACTTAAGAGATGGCAGAGATGGAGCAAGGGGTATTAACTGTTATTTCACCTTTATCAAAAATAAATGAGAGCATTTGGAGACAGAGATATAAGAGGTGGCATAAACTCCACAGAGTAGATGTGATTCAGTAGCACTATTAGAGGGCGTATCAGTTCAAAATACTTTTACCTTATTTTTCTCTTTCCCCAGCTTGATCACTATCCTCCAACAAGTTACAGCCTGCCAACAGCATCTGACATTCAGTTCAATTCCCCAAAGGCACTCTTCCTAGGAAAAGTTATAGGTAAGATTTCCTTTTATACTTGGTTATTTTATTAGGTATTTGTAGAGAATACTGAAAACCATAAGCAAATCGGACTATGATACGTGTAATGTTTGCAGTAGGACACTTGCTGGACATCTCATTCTTGATTAGAAGGTGGCGATACTGGAGTTATACCTTAAGGAAGAGTTATGTTCGTGTGGTCATATACGCTGAGGTACACATAGATAGGTGATAATCCGGCTAATCTATGGAGAAATCCAGATTTGAGGTAGAAGGACATTGGTGACATCACATTTGTGCAGTTTCATCATCCTCTAGGTGTCAGGTGGTGAGAATATGAGGAAATCAGTGAGACTGCTGCTTCTCTGAGAAGATACTGAAGTTATTTTGAATAGTATAATTCACTGTGAAGTTATTGCATGCTTTATGTGATGCCTTTATCCATGCAGTCAGCCTTCTTATCCCCTTGCATCCTCTTGTGGCATAACTATCCCTCATCACTCTGGCAATAGCGTCACTCTCTCACAGTGAAGCGCATCAGCTAGGTCCTTTAGGAGTCTRTAACACGTAAAGGAATGCTCATCCTCCATACATTTTCCATCCCTTTTAAGGACATCTTCATTGTTTTTCAGTGTGGCAACTTCCTGGCCACCTCCCCAGCTGAAATCAAAAGGCAAAGCAGAGGCATCTTAAACTGCCTTGGGTTGCTTTTAGGCCATCCTGGTTTCCATTGCTTAATTTCTCCTGTACTGGCATCTTGAACAAATTTCCAAGGTTATTTACTTTAGGAAACAATTATTCTCCTGACATTTACACCTTCTAATGAGGGCTTTTTCCCCTTTTCAAAGAGGGGTGATATTGATATTGCTTCCTCTT
This sequence comes from Apteryx rowi, assembly GCF_003343035.1. Classification (NCBI taxonomy): domain Eukaryota; kingdom Metazoa; phylum Chordata; class Aves; order Apterygiformes; family Apterygidae; genus Apteryx; species Apteryx rowi. Next base: position 263,001 of record NW_020450474.1, on the reverse strand, counting down.
AGTGCTTTCTGCAAGGACATAACTGTTTGAACTACAGTGAAACGTTAAATTCAGAAAACTTTAAACTTTTTTTGTTCAGTGGTATAAGGTAGTAACTTGTGAACTGCAAGCACTGATTTTGAAGTAGAATTGCTAGTGTGGGTTCCCAAAGATACAGTTTTCCATTTGCTTTATTTTTTAAAATTTAACTTGTTGAACTTCTGTGAAATAGGAAATCAAAAGCCTCTAAAATGGTTGGTTAGCAAGAGAGACTTGAATTCTGACACTCTCAAAGTCAGTTCAGTAGATGGCACAAAAGAATATGAAATCTCACTTTGGCAACTCTGGAAACTGGGTGCGTTTCCAACTCACCGCACTGAATTAGGGCATTTAGACTAGTACTGATTGTTATTCTCAGCTAAACTTCTGGCCAGCCTCATCATTAAATTCAAAGCGAGGAGATGGAGGACTTGGGGCAGATCATTAGGCAACTGGAATAACTCTGCAGGCAAGGAATGAGGCTTGACTCTTTCCTGACAGATAATTGTTAGCAAAAATATGGAGCTAAAAAGCTACTGTTTGCTGAAGGGAGTTACAGTGCTCATCTCGTGTAACAGACTCATTGCCAAAGTGGTTCTGTCATCTCTGAAATGACAGTTCTCTGCAAAGCTTCAGGTGTTTTCCAAAAAACTACCRGAGTATGGCAGCATTGGCTCCTCAYTTCAGTCTTCTAAATAAGCTTGACTGTTTTGAACAGTTGTTTGGATCCAGCTAAAACTGGCGTGTTTCCCTATCTTYATAATTAGGCAACACTTTGAGAGGAAGCTAAGCAAGGCATTTGAGAGAGATAATATAGAGATAGGAATAGAATACAGAAAATATTGTAGCAGAAAAAGATATATGAAAGGGTGAAGAGAAAGAAAAGGCTAACTCCTAAACATAAAAGAAAATGATACATTGTACCCTGCTGTGTGAAAAAAAAAAAAAAAGGAAGAAAAAMAAAATGAAAGAGAAAGCAAGAAATCATGTGTATGATACATTCTCATAAAATATACTGAATACAGAGTGGATAGACAGAAGACTTCAAGCAGAATGATTTCTTATTCCTTTAAATTGCTGAGGTGACAGGTGTACCTAGCAACAGAGTTAGGTAATCGCATGGATGCAACTGGAACATAGACAGGAGATTTAGTCTTTGGACTGATTATTTCCGAGCTGAACTTTTAAGCTTACTCATATCACTACATAGTCAAAGTCCACCCAGTTGTCTCCCACGTAACCCCTTGCCCAAGTATTGGTTTCTTTGCTGTGTTTAAGTACTACCATTCTGAAATTTTCATTAGGCATTCTTGAAGAATAAACAGGCTGCAAGAACTGGGCACCTCAGAGGGTTCATGATACATCCTTTCATGTCTGGGTCACTTGTTTAAATATTGACAGTGACTGAAAGGCATGATAACCATCTGATGGGCAGTTTGATCCAAATGAAATGAGTTATCACCTTAGCTCAGTTCCTACAGATCTAAACCCCCARCCCCTCACGTTTGACTCATTTGCAAAAAGCTGTAGACCTGGTTGAAAACAGAGTTTTAAGTATATTCTGACTGTCTCAGTTGATCCTACCAAATGAGAAATGAAACTTAACTATTCTGCCTGCAACAGTCAAGGATCACAGGATTCACTGGACTTTTTCAGAATAAAGAAATATAAAAACCAAAAAGAAAAAGTAGCAGACATCACTGAATCTAAGTTGATTATGTAACAAGGCAAGTTTTAAATACCTGGGAGCCTCTCACTCTTTATAAACATGGCAAACTGAAAACGTGGATTGAAAGCAAGTTCTAAAACTGTAATTTGGATCTGAATGAAAGATATATGAAAAAGTAAACATAATCCTGATAATATCTATCCCACAAATACATATGGTACAGTTAAAGATCGTCACCAGAGGGCATAAAGAAGTCACAGCAAACTGATTCCCATTTTCAGTTCCTCTGCTAGCTTACAGGTTGGAATGGGCAAAATTCTTGGAATACCCTGTAGGAGTGATTTGTGGGTAGGTTATGCTTCTGTTTTCCTCTGCTACTTGGTGATTTTAAGCCTCAGACAACCACTTCCCCATTTCTTAAGATGCTATGTGTCATCCATTGTTATAAACTGCATTGTGCATTTGTTACATACTGAACATGCTGTTATTCCTTGGACTGATTACTTCATTTTTTAACTGCATATAGTTATTTTAGAGCAGTAAGAAATACGATGCTTTTGCTTCCTCTCCTTTGTTTATGCTACTGTCTTTGCAAACTATGATATTTTATTAAAATAGTAAATCGGCTCTAAAGAAACAAAAAAATCTATTCTTTCTGCCAGAAAAAAAAATCAACTTATTTACAGAGACACTGATTTACTGGTGTAAAATTGTTGTATGAATGCCCATCACATTGATCAGCTTTACTATGTAACTCTCAAGGGAATGTTGACTGAGAGAAGAGCAAGGTTAACCTTCTTATATGAGTTCAGCAGTTTGAAGGGCAAAGTAGATGCAGAATTCAGTATTGTTAAAGCTCCTAATTGTCACATCATACTGGCTAGACATATTTCAGTGGACCAAAGGGATTCGCACCAACTGAAGATCTGGATACATCTATCAAGTTACAACTTGTACCTACCTACAATCACATTCTTTAAATAGGCAATATGGGAGTAGCCTCATATTTCATTGCTAGTCTGTCATCAGTTATATTCAGTTTCTATTATTCCCATACTATGAAAGTCTTATTTGTCATCAAAAAAGAATGCAAGGCCTTATTTTTGAAGACAGATGGGTTTTTGAAGAGCACTTTGGAACAATTCTACTTCAAAACTGGTCTTCTGCCTGTCTTATTTCCATTTTTATTAGAGTTATTTGCATAGGAACAGCAGATTCTGCYGCAGCTGTGCTTGCTGTAATAGCTAATCTACTGCCAATCAGAAATGATCACTTGCACAACACCTACCACAATGCAACACCAATTCCTGCTGTAGGTGTTACAACAATATGGCTGATTAATAAAATAGTGGGAAAATGTCTCTATGCCTCGTAATTGTTCATAGTATTTTCTGTAAATCAGGAGGATCACATTAGAAACAAAAAGAAACGATTGAACTGCATTTGTAATCAGGGAACATTTCTTGTACTTTAAGTTGAGGTGTTTTCTGCTTTCCTGAAATAATTTCCAGAAAATGCTGTTGTGCATTGGCTTCAAAACTACCGATAGAAAATACATTTAGTCTTCTGGGAAATTGGAAATAAAGGCTTTTTGTCTATGGTTCTTATACAGGCAAAATTAATTATGATTTGAGGTGTGGAATTAAAGTGAAGGAGGCAGTGAATGCCATTTTATATGGGTGTGCAGTAATAAAAATAATAGCACTAGAGAAATACAGGGTATTTTAAAAAGTTTGGAAGGCAATTGGTAATGTTTCAAGGAAGATCTTTAATATGTTATTTGATCATACTTACCCTTTGGCAGTTAACACAAACAAGGTAAGAGATAAAAACTGGCTATCAGGATGACCAGCTATGAAGAGAAAAATCAAAAACTGGAATATATGACAGGAAATGTTATATGGCACAGTTCAGATCTGAATTCAAATTTTCATTTAGGCTGCAGTTTGAGACCCATTAGTGAGGCAGAGTAGAGCAGAGAAGTTCATTTCTCTCTTCCCTCTAAGTGTAATGGTTTTGGATGAAATGCTCAGGTTTGTGCTCACATCCTTCTGGAAGGCTACAGCAATTTCAGTTATCCAGACTGCTAGAGAACTGATGTCATAGTCTGTATTTCATTATTTAAGTAAAAGTGAAGTATTTCTTTGGGGTTTCATTTGCATTAATAAAGAATTAGCTATACAAACATGATTTTATAAAAGTGTCATTCTGCTGAACAGAAATAGTTTTAGGATTTCTTAATGACATATTTGGTTCAGCCCAGAAACACTGAGATCAGACAATAGTTGCCCTTGGGAAAGTGGTGGGGAAGTAAAGGAAACGTGTTCCTTGTCTGTTTCCTATTACCACCAACCACCCCAAATCAAATTATATTGCTTCAAAAATATTTAAATAGTCACTTGGAAACAATAAACATAATCATCAATAGCACAGGCATTATTATCAATTTTCAAACTTATAGCTGTCTCTGCAACAAATCTCTGTAGGCCATTTATGCCTCTACCTCACCCCAGTGTTCTTTAGGTRTTTCTAATACAAGAGTAGCAAAAAGAAAGGACCTTAAAGGTCTACCTTCCTTCTTACAGAAGCAGCTGGCACCGTTCTGCAACTAAACAGAGATCCCGGAAAACACCCTAGGAGCATGGATTCTTTTCTCAAAAGGGAGATTCCTCAAAAAGAAGAGGCAGAGAGTAGGAGAGAGGTAGAAAGTAGGAGATAAATGACATAGTTTGCATTTGGCTTGGACACTCTGGTAATCACAGTAGTCATAAGCATAGCCAACTATGCTCTTCAGAAAAAAAAAATCTCTTTAGTGCATCACCTGGAGTTGTCTTTTTCCACTAACTTTTCACTCCCACTCTTCAGGTCATTCTTCATCTCTCAGCCGCTACCCTGTACTTTGTAGCTGGCGGCTGCCCTTTTTCTTGCTTATTATGCTCTTCTGTGCACAAGGACCTCACTGATTACCAGTCTTCAGACCTTCTGTGGGCATTCAACAGCTCCAGAGAGTTGCTTGTTATTTCGCTGGCTAGGCCTGGAGTGTCTTTGGTTTGAGCCTGAAAAGGACAATAAGCATCATCTACCTTTTTTTGCCCAAGCTCTTCTAGCATTCATCCTAGCCTGTAATAGCATGCAGGAACAGTCTCATAGTACCTAAATTACAACATTCTATTCCTTTAAGCTTTTTCTCCAGAAATCATTTTGCATAAGTTGTTCTACAAAATTTTGCAGAGAATAATCCCATTGTCCTACTGTTCTTTCCAAAGTAAGCATCTGGTTCTGAAAAAGTAAATTATGAGCTTGTAGAGACATTTAATTCAGTTTATGCCATTTTGAACAGAATATTTTCACAAGTCTTATCTGATATTCAAAAGTATGTGATAACACAGTTAAAAGCAATTGAATAAAAGGAAAGCTTCAACTCCAATAAGTAGAGTGACCTTTTCCTAACTTCTGTATTTTGATAAGTTGGCATGTCTTAAATGTACAAGTTGTCCTTACCACAGGAAGAGAGGATCCGTTTCACCCATACTGTGTCATATCTAGTGCTAATTTATTTCAAATGCAGCTGCTTCAAAGGGTCAAAGAGGCAAACTGAACATGACAAGATCACCAGGGGCATCAGTAAAACTTACTGCTGGCCCTGTAAAACTGTAATGGGATAGACAGCAAAGTCAGGGAGCTGAGAGCACCTTCAAGGCTTGTAAATCATAAAATGAAGTACTGTACAGTCTGAAAATAGAAAGCCAAAGGTATACAAAGACGTAAAGTGGAAAGTGAGGACATGTTTTAATTTTCCTACAAATATTTTTGGAAGGCAAAGAGAAAATCAAAATATATCTTCCTTAAAGTAATAGGGAGACAGAACTGACAAAAAAAATTGTCTTTACTAGGCCAAGGAACAGGTCTTTAGATTTTACACTATTTTATTTCGCATGGCCAAACTCTGCCTGTGGCACCAAATAAAAACATTGAAAAGTAATATGAATACACACGCATATTTTGACCAGAAACAGATGTATAAATATGCATTCTGGGCAGATTATCTACATGCTATTCCTCCTAAGGATGTGTAAACAAATTATGTCTAATTTGAAACTCATTCAGCATATCATTGATTGACAGTTGAAAAAAAAAACCTCAATTATCTGATGCATGTTTCACTTAGGAAAGGCAGTAGGGAAAAATCATAACAGAACATCACATAGCCTAAAAAAATATTGAAATTTAAATCCTCCTCAGCCTTAGTAAAAGGAATGATAATCTCTCCAAGAGATTGCATGTCTTAAAGTCTGTGGTCCAATTCTGAGAGGCTGTCAGATAAAAAAGGAAAGTCACATGTGCCTCCTGTTTTGGAAGAACACCAGGATCAAGTCAACCCTCTCCCTCAACAGCTGTCCTAATTTTCACTCCTGTTCATAATAATTTGAAAATGCTCTTGTCCTCTTCTGATCTGCAATGGCATCTTATACCAGAAGCTCCAGAGGATTCCTAGAGTTCAGATAAAGGTTATTCAGATTGTTGGAGGATCTGAGAAAGACAAGGGATGTGAGAATGTCTAGGGTGTGAACAAGAGCAAAATTTCCTGTTGTTTTGTGGAAGAGATCCCTTTACTGTCCTACCTTCTCCCTAAAACTCAATGCCTTATGAAAGTTGGAAAAAGTGAGAAGTTTGTTACTTTTTGGTAGGGAGTCAGCTGTTCAAAGCTGTCAAAGCTGTCAAAGGTCTTGTTACTTCCACTAAGACATCAAACAGTCTAGATGCATGATCAACGGCTGAGATTGTTCCAGCCAAGTACAGACTTTGGGTTGCTCCTAATGACCGGGCCTGAGAAAGGGAACATCTAACACACACATGTGGACAGCCAGAGCTCAATTGACCATGCTCTGAGCTGGCTGGACGTAGGCCAGATTCACTCTGAAAATTATAGTGCAACGTGTAGTTGTGCATATATATCTATATCTCTCTCTATTTATCTATATATAGATATATATAGATATATTTATAGTGCATAGTGCACAGCATGCTGCTGTGCCTGAAATAATAAACCCTGATAAGAGACTAGGACTATTAGCCATAGCACAGTACTGCACTAATGCACCTTCATGCATGTCGGGTCAGAGCTGCCTCATATCTGGCCAGCTTCCATTGTCTCAGGGAAGCCTGGACCTGTCTGTGCAGATACGCTTTAAGCTATGCAACTTTATTAGGAAGAAATTTATCTCAGTTCAAAGCCTCAGCACAAAATCTTTGCACCGTTAAACTCTTTTTTTGATCCACAGTCTTAAGCAGACCTTATATAATATGTACAGTAAGTCTAGAGTGCATTGCTGCTCTCTGCACAAGAAAAATTCTCTCTGCTCTGTGTAGGTATAATCAAGACAGAGTAAATTAATGTCAGCGCATTCTTCAAACAATGTTAAGTAATGAATAAATGTGAAGAGAAGACAATCTTTTCATAGGTACTTTATACAGAACTATAAATTTGTGGACTAAATTATTCACTGTAAATTATTTGCTCAATTCCCCTTATCAGAAACAAAAGRGAAGGAAATAAATTATGGGAAGATAATTTCACATTTTCCTTTTAAGTCAGACTTTTGAAGGTAGATTATTTTGCATTTCTTTAAAAGAAATGCTCTCATTATTTAAAATACAGAACTAAAACCTGACTGATGTCTTATTTTTAAGTGTTTCTGCCCAGCAACTTTTAAAGCTATGTAAATACTCACTCATAATCTCTTTCTGATGGGTACAGTAATGTATTATCCATCCACTTATTTCAGGGAACAGTTAAAATACTATCAGTTGCCACTGAAGATGAACTCATTCAAAAAGTTTCCTGTTTCATTTTAAATGGCTTCAGCTATGTCCATACATCAATAACATGCATAGCAGTATATTACAGACATAACTGAACTAGCTTAAAACTTGTCAGGAATAACATAGCTGTGATGCCACTCAATATAAATTTGTTGTCCCTGTTTCTTTGCCTGGTATAAGGTATGCTTAGGAGGAAAACACTGGGAATCAGTAATCCCAAACCCATTGTTCCTGCTTGTTGTGTCTCAGTCAGTCAACAACAATGAGCTAGATATATATACTTTATCTAGATTTTTATATCACATATGTTTTTAATGTGTAGCTTCATATATGGTGAAGCATATTTCAGATAAATTTCAGACAGACGCAATTTCAAGTTGAACCATGGTAAAAATTCAGCAAAAAGGGGAAAGCAGCATCTTACTCTATTGTTGAAGCAATTGTTTACTAGCCAGTAAAACACTGGAGGTCTGGTCTAACAAGTAGGCCTTTACGTATCTAAGGAAGTGAAAGGATTTATTTTAATTTAATAATTGAGATTATCTTGAGGATAAGAAATTAATAGAATGACTTTTGGAGTGAAAGATGACAACTGTCTGGATCCCCACAAGTCTTCAATGGTGGGGACTTTGACTATAACAGCTGAAATTTTTCACCAGGATCCAGAAATGATCTGAGATAATTCATCTACAAATGCATGTACGGTGAAAGATGTTCCTGAAAGGGTTCTCTGGTGGAAACCTTCTTTGCTGGGTGCATTATTTGATGGAGGCTTCAAAATAGGTTCTCTCACAGTGATACACTTCAAGTTTTAGTTTTAAAATACAGTATGTTATTCAAATAATGTCTTTATTTTTAGAGATGTCTATTTCCTTTCCCATAAATGTACACCACTTTCCAGAAGTATCTCCTTTTTGACTACATAAACTTATGAATCTATCTTAATGCTTTTTCAGCTACTGAAATATCAGGGTTGTACTCTGACAGCACGTGAAGCAGTTGAGTAAAGTTACAGTCAACCTCGCACCATAAGGGAACATTTCTAGCTTATCCAGTCTGATAGCAAGACAACATACTGTTACTATTTTCTTTAGTCCTTCCTACTTTCCACTTTCCTCAGGGATTGTTCAGTATTTTACTAGTCCTCTTTGCTCTGTTTGGAGAGATTGCCAGCTGCCTCATGGTTACATGAAAAAGCGTATTCATCAACACAATTGTCTTTTGATCCTTCTTCCCAACTGGAGAATCTAAACTGTGTGAAATTTTCACTGTAATGTATATGGGTCTTCAAAAATGTCTAACAATGGAGACAGATTTGTCATTAAGTTTCAGAAAAATGGCATAATTCAAAATAATTAAGCTTGAATGAGCAGAAAAAAATCTTCGTCTTCCAAAATTTTGTACAAAGGAAGTCTTGAGTTGTGGATGATGAAACACCTCATAAATACTGATACTGTAAGACATCTTTGAGACAACCATTGTTACAATTCATAGAAACTGATCAACTTGTTAGATCTTTCTCCTTCAGCCAAATACAAGGTGATTTCAGTTTACCACCTTGAAAATATATACTTTCTTCACTCAGTATTCATTTAGCATAAAATTAGCATAATTCACAACATCCTTTGGCAAATGGCAACCTTTAGTTGTTTTTTTGGTTCTATATTCTCATGGGATTCTTTGCAAAACAGTCAATAATGTGACAAAATGAAGATAAGACTAATTTACTATGCATGCATTGATTGTACCAGGAATTAGAGACTTCTTTTACATTTTGCATAAGTAACATCTTAGGTTTCCCTCTAATTTAAAGATGGACAAAATGATACATTTAATGAGATAGAAGCCAAATTAGACTACCTGGCAYTGCAGGATGAGGATCAGAGATTATAAAGGACATACAAAGACTAATTAATTCTCTGATGACTAAACTCTTATTTATGAGAAGAATATACAGAGCTTGTGGGAAGGAATGCCGTGCCAACCAGAAGCCCCAAAAGTGTGTCAGTTGGCTAGGACTGATCCAAGTCTAACAGAGACTGAGGGTTTGCAAAAGCTGTGGGAGAAATAGAGGGATATGAATGTCAAATGCAGCTTCTCAAATGATTTTAATTGTCTTAGGCAAACCCAAATTCTATTTATTTTTTTTACCTCTTAGTAAGACTACTGTAATAGTTGAACACTTTCCTTTTCTATTCAGCAATGAAATACAAATGAAGAAAAATGTCCAAAATCTTAATAAGCCACAAAATCCTTGGATCAGCAGGGCAGGATAAAGAACTGGCAAGTTTCTCAGAAGTCTGTAATGAATTATTGCGAGATGAAGTTTGTTGCTTCATTTTCTCTTTAGCATTTTTTCCTGTGAAACTGCTTGAAGGAGCTGCTTGAGAGAGTGTACATGGCTGCTAGAAAGTGTCAAGTGCAACCTATCTTAAACTTTGCCAAGCTATGTCCTTGTTGTGATCCGGGCCTTGTTTTCCCCATTATGAACTGATCCACCCAAAACAGCATTTAGTCACCAAAACACAACTGTAGCTAATAGTAGCTATTCTTTTAAATATACTATATGTTACAGTAATACAAGTCTGAGCATTTATTAAGATGCCTTTTTTTTTTTTTTTTTTTTTTGCTAAAGAAACACATTCTTCCTAGTGGAATAACTTTGTTTTGAGCCAAGAGCATTTTTTCTACTAGTTCATAGGGATGTTTCTTTTCTTGCTTCCCAATTCAGTGTAGCCCAGAGGCCCATCTGTGATTCATCTGTGTGGAATACAAGAAGACCAGCTAGTAGACTGGGATTTTATATTTTGCTTAAAGTTTCTGAGCTATCTSTAGTATTACTAGAGACAGAGATTACTACAAGTCAGAAGCATTTTTTTCTGCTCCCCTGCTTTAGATATGAACAAACAGAACTCCAATAAAACAGCAGGATCTGTGATCTGTGAGGCTTTGAAAATACCTGAATTACTTTGGGTCATGCAAACTGGTTTTATTTTGAGTGACTTCTACAGTGAACACATTACCCACCATGTATCCTAGAGAATAGCTCTGGGTTTTGGACAAAACATTCTTAATAAGGTTTTAGGGAGGTTAACATGCCAAAAATATCTTTGTCACAGCACTCAAGGAGATGCTTTTCAGACTCTCAAATACTGCTGCAACAGCTGAGGTCCTGTGAGCCCTTTAAGCTAAGAGTTCTTTGTGTTAGAAAAGGGGATGAGAGGAAAGGAACTGTGTGCATTGGTACTGTCCTCTTATTCCAAATAACAATCTTACATCTCTGGTATGTAATTAAAGAATTGCAAAGCATTTTTAAACATTTTGGGTTTTTTTCTGGGAAGTTCTGAAGAGTGATACAATGAGGGAATATATGAGGGGGAACAGTTGGTTATGTGTTTGGATGATCTTTGGATTATGTAATTTCTTAATTTCAAGCTGTGAAAACTCCAGCCACTAGTTAGAGGATTTAAGAATGCATTCCTCAATCAGTCATGTCTAATACACCTAGAATTCATGGTAAGATCTGTTTAGTTTAAGGTATTATAGCCCAAAATCTCATTTACATTTTATAGAAGGAAATTGGGAGTTGAAAGTCTCAGGTTTATTTCTCAAATGTTTTTTATAGGTTATAGGTGAATTATTTCATTCTTTCTGTCTTGGCTGTTTCACCCCTAAAATGGATGTATTATTTCTCAGAGGTGCCTATTATGCTCATCAACTTATTGTTGCTAAATTTAAGTTAATTTAGGTTAAATTTAAGTGTAGTTTTTGTTAAGTTGTTTTCATTTTTAAAGTTTCTATTGAGGCTCTAATGTGTTAATTTAAGTGAGAATTCAGTAGGGAACATCTTGTACACATTGAACAAGAAAAATAGGAAATGTTTACATATACCAGTCAATAGCTACAAAACAGTTTGAGTTTGCCGAGTTTCTGTAAATACCTGCCTCTTCCCATTTTAAGGACTTGACTTGAATGCACTCTGTATTTTAATAAGTGATTCATATAATAAAGACTATACTGTGTAAAAGGAAATGATTTTCAAACATATAAAGTAAGGTTTAGTCACGAGAGAATTTAGAAGATGAACTTATACCACATTAGATCATTCTACCTGAAAAACATTTATTCCACCCATAGGAAATATCAAGTGACAGGGATGATGAATGGTGAAGTTTTTTAATTTTTATTTTCCTCCCAGAAACTTTAGTATATTCTCCACTTGAATATTCATCAGGATCAAGCAAATTGGCTTTTAAAGCTATGTGACTCATGATGGTGATTAAGTCTCTCAAAACGGATCAGGTTTTGGAGAGTAAAGATACTAGGGTGAGCAGGAGATTTGGGGAAAGCTGTAGGAGCTCCCTTTGCCCAAATGACTGTGCTGGAAGTGTACAGGCTCAGGGCTCTCCCCTCTGCAATGTGTGAGGGCAACTGGGGATTTTCTTTCAACTCATGGAGAAGCTGGTTTTATCATAGTGAGAGAGCAAGAAACACACAAAATATAACTGAYTTTTGTTGTATTGCTGTTTTAGAATCATCTGTATACTATTCGATTTAGTTTAATATGTTCAAAAATCTCTGAGGTTACCCAGAACTTGAATGGGTCAATAAATGTCAGCTCTGTTCATCTTAAAGGGTGTCAGACGACTCCATGCATTGGCTGACTTTTAAGTGGCACATGCTGCACTGAGCACAAGGATATTTAGAAGGCTGTGCATTGGATTTTGGACTTGGGGATTTCTGGAGCTGACTATCCTCAGTGCAGGCTGGTTTTGTTGTGGCTGTCTGCTTTGGGGCTTGGGGGGTCTATAAAGCAAGCTATAAAGCAAGTAAAATTACCTAGATTACTAGAAGGTGATGCCACATGTTCCAGAAGTGCACAGGAGAAGGAGCAGGTGCTGTATTTCAGCAAAAATTCTGTGTTTTAAGCTGCAATAGATAATTGCCATGGATTTTTGTCTTTATGCACACAATGTAAAACACTCAAGGAAGAAAAGATGACGATGTGTTAAGGGGGATATTAGCAGAGGAAACTTCAACCAGGAGCAGTGCATGGAAGAATACAGCAGAAGGAGGGGTGTGGAAGCAGCTCAGCCCTTGTGTTGATCAGTATGGGTATGGAGAGGTACCTGCCCCATGGCACCTTCCAAGCGTGGCTACCGAGTCACTGTCGCTCCCTGCCTTGCTGGAGTCCAAATTTAGTCTTGAAGGAAACTTGGAAGTCACCATTGTCCCACCTGGGACACAGCTGAGGAGAAGAAACTGGGCTGGTCCCCACAGCGGCGCTGATGGCCTCAGGCAGGACCCCTTGAGAAGGATGTCGGCAGCAGCAAGAGCAGAGCTGGGAGGCAGTTTTCTGCCTCCAGCACCTCAGCCAGCTCAAGCGTCTCTGCTCTGCATGGCTCTGGGCCATGTGGTTAAGTTCTTATGACTTAGATGGATCATCTGCTTTCCCTTCTAGGTCACTTTTAAAAAAGTGTTTTGTGTTGTTTCAGCTCTTGACTCCATTTCTGAATAGCAACTTGACAGCAGACATTTCCTCCCGGTTTATAAGAGGGCAGCTCTTCTGTCTTCCATTTCTAACTGTCTTCCATTTTTTCTGGCTGCTATATTAGCTTGTTGTAATACTGTCCTAGCCTATGCATTCAACAGCAAAATACAGTTACCGTATTCCTTCCCCTCACAGCAATTCTATAAGATAAACAACATTCATGGATCAGTACAGGACAGATTTCATGCATTATAACTACCTCACCTGTGGTTTATTTTTTGGTCGTTGTTGTTCCTGTTTTGTTTTGCAAAATTGGTGTCCAAAAATACAAGGAGTGATTTTCCCCAAATATTCCTATCATAAAGAGAATTTCATGTGACTCATAACAGCTAGTGCTTTTTTCAAATATCTTCCAGATAGTTCTCTTCCTCCTTCAAATTACTACCTACATCCATTCATCTAAAGGCAAGCTGGGACCCTTGCATCCAGAAAATGGTGCTATTCAGTTATTCTCCAGCATTGGCTAGATGCAATTTTTCTCTGGTGAAGTCATTCTTTTTCAATAAATTGTTGTTGTCAGTTAAAGAGCTGATAAACACAGTGTACTAGGGTATAAAGAGGCTAAACATTAGAAAAGATATTGAAATAAGATTTGTATTGGCACAATAACCAGCACATTTTGAGAATAAATGCAAGATTTAAAGAATAGCACCTTTTCACTAAAATACTGAGCGCTCTGCTGCCAAGGCTGCTTTTCAGCTTTCCCACATGACATGCTAGCAATGCGAGACTCCAGCCATCGCTGGGCAGCYGCTTTTCTTTGATCTCATCCACTTCACTTTGCTCCCCCGCAGTCTGGCCATTGAAAGGCGCCATCCCGCAGCGCCTGGCGCGGAGATTCAAGGGCACCTGCACAGGCAGCAGGGCAGCCAAAATGGCTGGACCCTGTGCTGTTTCACAGTGCGCAGGCACCTCGGACTCCCTGCACAAACGCGCAGGAAGATCAAAGAAGCAGTGCATTTACATTGCAGATGAGAAGGCGAGATTTTTAAGTGACGTCCTTCTGGCAGCCAAAGTAAAGGACATTTTTACACCAGCATATATTCTCAGGTGCTTTCTTTACCTTTATTTATTTACAGGTAAATTCTGCCCAGTAGATTCTGCCATTCTCTGAGAAGTCGCTGCAAGCTTGCAGGAACCCACAGATTTCTCTCCTTTAATTCACAGAGCGTTTCTTAATTGCTTAAGCCTGTTATCTTGACTTTGTAATACCAGCCCCTCTAGGAATGAAGGAATGCCTGGATACCAGCTAAGCCTGCACCATATCTGGTAACTGAATACTTGCACTGTGCTGGTTCCTTTCTCCTGAGGAATGCATTGGAGCCAGTGCATTAATTTTATAAAGAACCTTTTCTGCTAGAATCAGTGTGATAGTTTGGATCCCAGGAGAATAAATATCTTTCATCCTCTGTAAATGAGCAATGTTAGAGTTGCATTGCATTTCCACTTTATTCGGGGTCAGGGAGGAGGGAGAGGAGAGGGACATGGTGAGCTTGGGAGACAACCATTTTGTGTTCAGACATGGATCTGTCCTCTTTCTTGTTTCCCCCATTAGGAATTAGCTAGTAAGGTGCTATTCGTCACAGTGGTTCAGACAGTTGGGCTATCCTTTCTTCCCACTGTGACTTCCTATTTTTGTGGCTTTTCCATGGTGTGCATGTTGCTTACACACCAAATTCATTCTATAGCTTCTAAGCTGGCTGTTTCCAGTCCTTCCTTTTAAGACTCACCTGTGACTATTAGATTTTTTAGATTGTTTTAAGAAGTTTTCTGTTTACACACTTCTAATAATAATGCATCCACTCAAAAAATTAAACATGAGTCAGATTATAATATAGGGGAGTCATGTACAAAGTTTTGTGCAAGCAAGTTCGTCTGCATTTTTCTCCCAAGTCTGAATTCATCTGTCCCAGTTCCCAGCCTGCCTACCTTTGAGCTTCCCCACAGCATCTTGTGAGAGCAGCAGACTTAGGACTCTTCTTATTGCTAAAATTTGTGCTGTGTTTCAGTAATGCTAAAATTACTTTAGCTTTCCCCAAAGCAAAAGTAATTTGAGGAGCTTTTCATCATGATTACCTGGCTCTAGGCTTCTTGTCTAGCCCATATCCCCCTTCTYCTCCCATCCTCATCCACTGACCCCCTGTACCACCCTCTCTGGTTCCCTGTACCTCCAATTCGCGCACAAATTTGCTGCAGGCAATTTTTATCTTTACATTCAGGTCAGGCTCATCCAGTTTCTGCTGCTACACTGAGACCACTGTCTTGTTGGTGCTCTGAATCCAGCTCCTGCTCCCCTATGGCTCACCACGTTTCAGCGCCTCGCGGGCTCGCAGCCACTGCCAGTCTAGGGGCCTGAGCTGGGGCATTATCCGTAAAGTGTGACAGAGCTCCACGGACTGACTTTCTCAAGGCTTTTAAGCATGAGCAAATTGTATGCCCTTCCTCCTTCCTTCTGGACCTCAAATGGAAATTGTTAGAAATGTTTATATTTTGAGAAAAAAGTATTAACTTATTATGAACTGCTTAGACAATCTTCCTTTCCATGAGAATAAAACAGCATATTCCTGATGCTGGGGCACCCTACTTCTGATGGCAAGTTCTTTGTTTTGAAGTATAGAGGCATTAGGATGTCTAACGGTTCTGGGGATTGTTTTAACATGGGCAAAATAAAACAACATAATTTTCCCTTGATTAATCTTTTTTCCCTGAAATTGTCTTTGCATTAATCAGTCTGAGGCACATATGCAGCTTGGGAAAGTAGATCCTAAGCAGTTACTTCTAAGCAACCAATGAGATATGCCAGACAGAAGAGTAGAAAGTATTGAAAGCAATATAGCAAAGGAAAAGACAAGTACCCCAGCAATACTGTTACAAAGCTTTTGAAGTGGCAACTCGTGCCCTAAGTAAGGAAATAAGGAAAGTTAAGTGACTTAAAGGAGTGTCCAAATGGGTGATGAGCAGTGGAACACCAACATCATCTACCTGAACTGTGGTAAGTGCTACTAGATACAGCTATAAATATTGATCAGCATGTTTACTAGCAAGATCCACTTCTTATCGCACCAAGAGATCCAGTGACAAATGCTTGCCTGAGTGCCAAGAAGCTGTAATGATTCAGTAACATCCAGTTTTCTTGATGACCAAGGGATTCAGACAAGGGTAAGTATGTCTGGCGCAGGAGAAAAAGGGGAAGACCAGAAGGCACTGAGGAATGGAGTGGCAGAAGCCATGAAAAACACAGGCATGAGGCACAAAACACTGGTGACTAAGCACAGAACTGATAAGCTAGAAAGTTAGCTAATGCCAGATGGCCTTACTTGTAGATCAAATATGGGTATCCTGCTCTTGTGTTGCCAGTTTGGAGCAATGTACAGCTTGGGAAACTGCTGCAGGCTTCTGCAGAGGTAGGAGAGGGCTTGATGGAGGTTTCAAGTCTTGCTTATCAGAGAAAATTTGGAAATAATCTAGGATTATCTAAGTTTTTGTCTGCTGATACTAGAAGTATCAATTCTAGGAGGAGGATTGTTACTGATAGTCCGTGGAAGCTATCAGTTTTTCTTGTTTGTTTGCCTGTCTGGGAGACAAAGGAATGAGCAAATATGTCTTTACCCCACCCATCCGTTCCTTCTTAATTATTGTGCATTGGCTTCTGAGCATAATGTAATATAAACTACCCACAACACAAAAAGAAAAAGATCATCAGACACTGGGATGCTTCTGCGCACAAAAAAACTCAGATCTTCCATGAAAATGTGTGGCAACTGTCCCAGTGGAGCACGTGACACTTTGGCTTTGGTTTGTGCTGGTTTCACACGTCTTAAGTGAAGTTTTGTGCTGGCACTTTTCCATCCTGTTGCACCTCCCATCACAGGACGTCAGTATAATGAACAAAGCTAGCAGTGCGTTTTCATCCACCTTTATACACAAGGGAAAGCTGGTGTACAGGATTGAGTGATTTTTTGAGTGCTACATTTACAGTCAGATTTAGTATTTGACCATCTGCCTGAAAGTCCTCTGCTCTAACCACTAACCTTGCTGCTTTGTTATTTAACTGGTTAACAAACACATCAACCAGCCTTTTAAGGATTTGTCAGACTTCCTAACTAGCTATAGATTTCCTAGGTATTCAGACAAATAAACAAGAGTTCTGAGAAAAATTAAACTCCTGAAATCTCAATATAGCATTCACCATTATTCTGTAGATTGTTGCCTGAATCATTCTTCTTCAGTTAATAATGAACTGGAGGTAGGGAGGAAAGAATCAAAAAAATAATAATTTGAAATTTTGGGGCTCTCAAAAGGACTCATCCATAAAAATCCCAAGTATAAAAAAATTCAAAATAAGATGCATATTGTGAATTTATTGTGCCAGCATTCAGTTCCTCTTAAACAGTTTGGTGCTGAGCATGCTCAAATCCAGGCTCTTGCAACTTTCTGAGAAAATACTTTCTGCAGATGCATACCTACCAGCTTGTAAGCTGCGAAAACAGACATATTGCTTTTACAGGTCGCCTAGCACCGTTCCTTTTGTCCACCCTTTTAAGTTTTTCTGCTCGCTTGCAAGCATCTTGCAACCCAGCCATAGCTAAGTAAGTTGCTTGCCATTCAAAAATCTTGGACAACTGACCACAGTGCCTATGAAGTCAAACTCTGCTTTGCACAAACCGTGAACTGAAATATGTGCTGGACATATTAGCAACTGCACAGGTAGAAGAAAACTGATTTCCTCCGAGAATGTGAGCATGCTACAGATTTACTAAAGACTGCAGCTTCGTTAACAGTTCAAACAGCATTTTGCATGTTACAGTGGAATCTTACCTGAATATTCTTCCATTCTGGAGCTTTTACAGTTCATGCTTGTCTGTGTGTATTAATTAAATATCTAATGTTCTAGTTGGATCTCTGACTTGGATCTAATGTTTTGCCATCTTATTCAATATTATCCTTTTGATTGGAAAAATTAAATTCATTCCTTAATGAAGAGAGTAATGTCTTAAATATTCATTTTTTAAAAACAAATCATATTTTATTTATCTGATTTCCCTCTCTTCGGCATCTTGCCCTAATTAATGCTTTATCCTTTTTTATCCTTGCTGCATTGTTTTAGAAATTGAAAGGGCATTCATCCAAGGAAAAAAAAAACCCTCAAATCAGCAGGAAATAAATCTCTCCATCACATGGAGATACAGTATTCCTGCTTTTGTCAAGAGACTTCAGACACTCCAAATGAACTGAAGTACCCAATTATTGTTAGATTAAATTCAGTCTTCATGCTGTGGTATACTAACAAGAGGCACTTCTGCTCTATGAATTTTATCTGTGGAGTGGGGAAGTGGTTGGAAAAATGCTTGTACTTCCAGGGTTGATGTTTTATTACCTTCCCAATTGTTTCTGCTGTTGGAAAACAGATTTATTTTTTCCTCACCAGCTACTTAACATTTTTGTGAAATATCCATAGTGAAAGTTTCTTGTATTTGCACAAAATCATGTGTTGCTGTAGAGCAGGCCTGAATTTGAGACTTGGCAGAATTTGGCTCTTGTATGATGTTCTGAGACATCCTATCACTATTTGGTAGCAGTTCACAGCCTGATCAGCATTTGACATACAAATCGCAATTGTTTTTCAGTTTTACATCCTCTACAAGAATAATATTCCTCTACAGTTCTTCACTTTCCTGATTTCCTATTGTGCTACCAGAGCATGTCCTCTACTACTTGTTATAGAGGTGGCACACGTTCAACAGCATGAAGAGAGAGACAATGCTCAAGACTGTCCTGGCAGGATTTGAACCCAGTTTTGCAGTGCATTTGTAGCGTCAGCTGGAATGATGTAGCAGGAAAGTAGGTTGGTTTGCTAGCTTTGTATTTAAGGTCCAGAATATCAGAAATGGCTTCAAATGGCAGCATGCCATATGTCTTTGTACAACTGTAAAACCTGTAGGAGTAAAAAAGTGATGGCAGTGATAGCCCTCAGAATGACCAAAGAAACAGTGGTCTGAGCTGTGGAGGCCCAGGAGCAGGTTTGTAAGCCTCTTACAGTTCAAATTAAGTTCTCTTTGTCAGTGTCTTGGAGATAAATTTTACCTAAACAGGATATTAAATTAGTTTTAATGAGTACTTCAATATCATAAAATTAATTCCATCATTTTTTAAACATCTAATCAGGAGGAACATTTTACTTCTGTTCTTTTCAACATATTGCATAGACAGAGATCCCTGGAGTTCCAGTTTTTCTGATTCAAGACAGCAAAGGCATAAAGCAAACTTTTCTCTGACTGCCAAAAGTCTGTTTCATTACGAGCTACAATACATATTGTAAGTTACTCTTCTGTTGGCTCTATGTTGGCTTTATTCTTTTCTTTTTATAGAGAGAGCCTGGTTTGTGTAGTACTCTGGGGAACATCAGGCTTGAAAGAGCACTTCGTCTGCAGGAGCCTATTACACATACTGGAGAGATTAGTGATCCAGACTGGTGCACTTTGCAATAAAGACATGGATTTGTGAATCCACTTAATGAAATTCTCCGATTTCATTCTTCAAGTGTATATTATAGTATCTCTTATTTCTAAGCTGTTACTCATGTTGAGCTAATGTTTAGTGATTTCATTGCAGTTCAAAATGGTCTCATGATGGTCAGAGGCTAAGCATGTTGCTGATAACAATCCCTGCACCAAATATTCCCAGGATTGTTTTTGTGCTTGTGTTTTCTTTGTAATTTGGACATTCTCTAAATATCAGGCTGATACTCTGTCAAAATAGAGTTGACTTCATACCAAAACTGCAGGAACTTCGATTTTACTGTTTCCTTCTTTCATTCCTTTTAACGCTTGAACTTATGCAAGCTAGGTTGAGCCAAACTGTGTTGCAATTTGACTGGAGTCTTTAGAGTCATTCAAAGTTCAAGTCCAGGGAAATAATGGAAATATCTGACTATTCAAAAGTTATCAAATAGTCTGTACATGGAGGGATTGTGCTTGCTTTGTTCCTGGCTGTCAAGTTCTGACGGTAGCAATTTTAACGAACTGAAAACTGATTGCATATTGCTCCAGAGCAATGTGAGTATTATTCCAACAGGAGTGTAGCATGTTTTAATGATCACAGCACTTCTATGAAGCTCATCTGAATTCATTTATAAGGAATTAAAATCCATGTAGGCAGTAAGTAAATGATGATGGATGGAAAAAGCAGAAAGAGAATATTGTGGTATTTAAAAAATAAAAACAAATTCAGCAAGGAACAGCAGAGTTTGGAAATGAGTCTAACTAATGGCTGATAGATTTTGATGATAGTGACTTTCTAAAGCAAGAGGGAGCACAGAAGTACCTTCAGGTCACAGCTTTGGACAGTTTTAAGAATTAAAATCATTTTTAAACAAAGCAGCATAGCTGTCATGTAAGTTACTTGGTCAGTGTTAACCTTTGCACACAGACTCCATTCCTTGAATAGATAATTACTCATTTCTTTCCGCTAGGAGTTATGAACTCAGCCAGATTCAACATTCTGCTACTGTGTTGTAAACTCCAGATAACAAGAGATTTACCTCTGATGCACTGCTACGGCACAGTGGCAAGGAAGAGCAAAAAATGTTAGTGTTAGAGGGTTGCACTGGTTTATTTTAGCTCCTGAAAGTTATTGTCAGACAAATAAAACTGAGAAGTGGATGTTTATTAAGAATATTCCATTAGTCTCTTTCCTGTTATAGAAGATGGATGCTTTTACCTCTTGAAAAATCTGGTCTCTGACATAATTGTAACCCATATAAAGGAAACACAGTGTTTGTGAAGAGAAAATGAATCAGTAACTAGATAAATAAGATGGATAAATAAGGATTGATAAATAATAGATTGATAAATAAGGATGTTAATTGATTGTCTTAGATTCACTGATTTGCAGAACAGCAAATCAAGCGGGTGTTGCAGTGCAAGTGCAAGAGCGAGTGGGTTTCTCACAGGCGAAGAACAAGCGACTTTCCATTCTTAGAGCAGACTCCTAGAAATTCATTTCTGGTGAATAATCATTGCTGTTTGGATCATCATGTCTCAATAATTAAGAAGTGAATTTCCTTCTCAATTTGATCTATGTCTTTGACATTTGTAGTGTGCTGTCAGTGATTGCTGACAATATTGTAGTGGGCTAAAATGTGCCCAAAACATCATGAAGTCTTTGTTATATTTGTTTACATTGATAACTTGTTTTCAATTATAGCTGATTAGATCATAAATAACACAGTGGCTTTCAGCCAAGACAATAATTCAATTTGAAAGTTCTGATAAGTGGATGAACAGCTCAAACCAAGCTCTCATATTTGAATATGTTGAAAGAAAGCTGAATCTGCATTGTAATGGCTACTGGTCTAGGAATGAGCCAGAAAATTTAGAAGGCATAAAATAAAAATTATAATAATCTGTAATAGGCTTACTTTGTCTCTAAAGGATCAAGTTATTTTTGACTTTTAGATGGTGCCAGGAAATTTTGCTAGCAGGAAAATCATATTCATTTATTACCTAAATTGAAATGTGAGCTCTGGAAGAGCTGTGTGAGTGCAGAACTCACTGTGAACAACCATGGACAATGTATTTGAAAGGGCACTGGCTGAAGGTGTCATTTAAGTAGAATGTGCAAATCTATGACCTGATTTTAGGACTTCGATTCGTAGTCTTTGGAGACAAGAATTAAGCCCAGTGGCAGTCTGCCTTTTTGGCAGACTAAGAATGGTTTTACTTGCAAAGTACCTGAAAGCTGAAGCAGATCTGAGCTGCCCTAGAATGGCACCAGTTTCAGGGAGGGACCTTCACCAAAGGCTGTGTGCAACAGAAGAGTCACTAGCAGTGCAAGTACCAGGTTGGCAGTCCTGCTAAAAAGAGTGAGGAAGGAAACTTTGACAGGAATGAGTAAGTAAAATGAATGCCTTGAGATCTGTGATATTAAATATATACAAAAGGCCTTCCTTTTGCTAGCACTTAGCACCTCTTTCCTAAAGGACAAAGGAATCAAACTCTCATAGTCATAGCTTTGTCCTTGAACAACACAATAGCTTTTACAATTTTAGTGTTAGCTTCCATATAGTCTTGCCTTCTAACATAGAGAAAGAGAGCAAGTATGTCAGCAAGAGCTATACCAACTATTTCTGCATGTATTTCATGACTATTTGTATTTAGTGACAATACAACAATCTTACGTTTTGAGTTGACATGATGTAATGGAAGCAAACTGCCTCTTGCATCTTGCTTCATAGCAGTGCATCTTCCCTGATTCATCACAGCCTCTGGGCCTTTTGTTCAGACCCTCTTCTGGTAGCTATCATCAGTATAATGTGCCTCTTCTCCACTCCTTTCCCTCCTGGCAAAGTACCTCTGAACATATTTATGCTCACAATGAACCAAAAAATAAGGAAAGGTCATTACCCCATTTTACACATGGAAAACTGGTATAAAAAGCAACTTGAGGCAAGAGCAGACTTGTACATAGGTCTCCCAGACTAAAGACCCAGTATCTTAGCCATTATGCCAACTTTGTTTTCTAGGTATACTCTTGAAACAGGAGGAGAGTATTTTTCCCTGTTGGTTGAAATTTAAGTTTTAACAGCTCCTTCACAGACTGACACACAGATTGAAGTGAATATGAGTTGTATTTTACACTATTTTAAATGCTGATAATTAACTTATTACCTAAAATTTAGAGCCAGCTTTGAGAGCAAGCTTGGAGAGATGGTGAACTGCTGCTTTCTCCTAATCTGCTGTCATGTTTTGTTGATGAAGTGCTTTGAAGTTCTCTAATGAAAATGCTATAAATCTACCAGTCAAAATGTTTTAGCTAAATCACCATCCAATTATGTATCATTTAGAATTTCTAGATGTGGTAAATCAGATTTTTTTATAATATTTCCCTACTGTCAAGTAGGTCTAATTTAGTACCAAACCTGTCCTCAGCATGCCAAAAGCAACATCATTTGGCCATGTGTATTAGTATTCTCACATAAACTCTTTCACAAAATTAGCTTTTAGTCTAGGGTTCTTGCTTTTGAAACAAGCATGTGCAGAAAGAAAGAATTTGCTCAAAATTTCAGTGAGTGTAAACATTTCCCAAATGACTTCCAAAAGGCACCTCCCTGAATTTGAACTTATTGTTTAGGTTTGGCTCTCTTAGCATTCTCTCAATCTCCATACTTAGCTTGCATTTGCTAAGGTAATTTTCTGCAGAACCAACAACCAGTTCTTAAAATAATCAGTGAGTTTCCTTTTTAACATATGGAACAACTGATAGAAGCATATGCCACATGTGAGGCAAGAGCATACTTTCCTTTAAGAAATACTTCCAATGTCTTTTGTGTCTCTTTTCTTCATCCCCAGATAATCTCCTCCTGTAGTAAAAAGAAATGTTGCATTATTCAATCATCACATGGCCCTATAGAAAAACCAGTAAACTAAATTGCCCATGGGGCTGCTTATCTCAAAAAAACCACATTATTCCTGAATGCCTGTATGAATAGATTGGCACCAGCGCTGGGAGAACAGGGAGAGGAAACCACGATGTTTCATGTTTGTGATCAGATAGCAGGACCCTGTGGCAGGAAGTATGCCTGAAAGGCAGAGTTTGTGGCAGGAGTTTTGAATCTCAGGGAAGCTTAAAGCCCAGGAGCCCAAGAATACCCCAGTTGCAGGATTGGCCTTTGGGGAGAACTTTAGCCAGGCTGATACATGCTTTGATTAAGCTTGTAAAATTACACTATTGGAAAGGACTTCTTTAAATAGCTTGCAACCAGGTAGTCCAGTAGTGAGTATGGCAAAACATTTCTCTCTGTTAAATATGCTGAGATTGCTCCTAGTTTCTCAGGCAAGAACTGGATGAGACTTTCAACTCAGCATCCTATGCTATAACCTTGTGCTTTAACTTTTAATTATTAACTATTAACTTCTAGCTATTCTGTGATTCCTGGCAACTTAATGAGCTGGAGTGGAGCGTCATTATCTGTTTTCATTCTGTGAAACAGAAGATGATGTTTCTATCTTCTTCCTTCTTCTTCTCTTCACAACAGAGAATGGTTAAACTTAAGTCTCAAATTTGTCATCCTTACATTAACGCAAATCAATTGGACTCACTTTGTAGATTTTCTGTTGTCAGTTTTAACAGAGCTCCTTAATTTTTCCAGCTTTCTATGCTGATAACAGCAAAGGTAGTGGCAATGCTCGGGAATTTCATTCAGTGTTTTCATCTCATTAAATAAGAGCAAATTTACTAAGTAAATATTATTATCCCCATTTACAGGTGACTAGCTGAAGTGACTTGTCTTGCTACAAACTAATTGCCTAGATGAAACTTGAAAATGACAGTTCCAACTCTAGTAGACAGATGGCAGTGACTCTGTTCAGTACCAGAGGGAGCAATCTGGAGGCATCTTCAATCCTGGATCAGGATTTCACCTTTAAAGCTGAAGCCAATGGGCACTTGTCCTTTGGCTTCTGTGGAATTTGCATCCAGGTTTTTTATGTCCAAGCTCTTCRGGTGTGTTTGCAGAGTTTTTTTGGAAGGTGGCTATGCTGCTTCAAGCATTCCTCTGCAGGTATCTTCTGACCATGTCTTTATAAGTATCTGGGGGATCTCACCTCGTGCATGACAGTAGAAGACTTGCACACATTTTCTTGAACTTCAGCCAAGTGGGCAATAGAGGCTGGTTGAAGGAGCCAGTCAGAGGGAGGAATTGACATTCCAGTAGCATGAAAGAGATGCCAAAATAATATTGAAAGTGAGGGGATATTATTCACATTCAAATATTTGATGGAAAAGCCAAACATGCTTCTAGAACTAAAACAAAACATCAGGTGATGGCAAGATAGTCATCAGCTAATAATGACAGAAGCATTTAGAGAAATGAGTAAGCACTTGCTGTCTGTACCAAAAATAATTACACTCCCTTTGATTACAGCAGCCGTCCAGAGGCAGTGAGAGGGAACCTAACTAGATAGCATAAAAACTGATGCTTGTGCTAAAGCACTGCTTAACAGAACCATTCAAAATTGGAGTGAGAAACAAAATAACACTGTGTAATCCTGAGGCTGGACCTTTTAAATAATATGCCCAGTCACTTATGTAGAACCAGGATTAACTCCCTGGGTGATTAAGACTAAAGAAGGACTGCTTAAAACAGAAGTCCTCAAAAACGGTATTCGGCAGGACAGATTTCTTAAGAGAATGATTTACTAAGATAGCAAATTTGGTTTCCTTTTCATTGTAAGATCAATGTTCTCTCTGTAGATTGCATATCTTTCTCGATCTTTCTGTAGTTAGTATTCATAGGATCTTTCAGATCAGGAAAGGGTGATATGCAGGACCTTGCAGCAACCTGGACAGTGATGGAGAATGACTGCTGTAGCACACGATTAGTATATAATGTCCTCATCTCAGACTGTTTTGTTTGCATACTGATATAAGAGAACAGTCCCAATATGATGATAAAAAGAAAGATACTTAATTAAGAAATAATGGCAATTATAATCAGAAGCAGTATACTTAATTTTGTCTGTGTTCTTATCCAGTTTCTCACCCTTCTTGAGCATAATAGCGAAATGTAAGTCATGGCTCTTCAGTAGGACAAACTGAGTGGAAAATGTCCATTGCCTGAAACTGTGGCATTTATGACRTTAGAAGCCTTTATTCACTTATAGGGGGTGTTGCTATTCATTATGGAATACTAAACAGGAGTTTCTGTATATTCATTAACATATTCATTTTTGTCCCCCAATACCTTGCCAAAACTGTACCATATGATCTCCATATGGTCTCCATAAATTCCACTCATTTATTCAGGGAACAAATGTTACACTAGTTCTCCCATTTGAAGCGTACCCTTCTTCATCACAACCTTTCCCTAACGCTTGTGGGTAAAATGGTTTGTTTCCTACAATGGCTTCTAGAAGCATGTCTGTGGGTTTTTTTATTTTTTTTGTCTGGATGGATATGTACTGGGGGGAACACATTACAGCTGTGAAGTTCTTTTGACCTCAGACACTGATGAGATAAACAGCTCCCCTCACTTCAAGCAGCATTTGGCCAGGACAAAGCATTAAACAAATACAAATCAAAGAAATAGTTATTTTGTTTGCTTTTGGAGGTCAGCTTTCTGGCTAAGAGGTGATACACAAAAGGTACAAAATGAAGAGTTGGGTTTTTTTTATTTTTTTAACTTGTTCTTTAATATATTGGTCAAAATGTTTTAATGATATTTACAACTGTATTCCTTGGTAATACCTCATTTGGAAATCTCAGGAGAGAGAGGGAGAGTTCAGAGCAGATACTTGCGTTTCATTTCAGGAGCAGATTCAGAGCACCCATGGCCAAAAAGGACTGTTGAATTGTTTAGACTAACCTGTATATCCAGGTGAATTTTCAGCTCATGAACCCTCTCTGTTAGTGCTAATAACCTGCTTGTGTAAAACACATCTTCCAGAAAAGGCACACATTTTTCATTTGAAACCATCCCCTCCTTGGGTAGCTTGTTGCAACAGTTAATCTGCCTCACCTTTAAAAACTGCATACTTTATTTCCGTTACGTGTCTGGCTTTTGCTGACTGATACATTCTTGTTATGCCTTTCTTGGCTATGTTAAAGAGCTCTTTAGCTCCTTATACATTCTCAGAATTAAAACACTCTTTTCTTCATAAACTAGATGAAGTGACTTGATATCTTCCCTTTCCCACTTACGCATCCAAGGATTGTATGACCCCTCTTTTGCTAGAGAATTACACCAAGATCTCGTGTCCAATAGGTGAGAAATTGCACTGGAAGAAACAGCCCCTCTGCCCCACTCTGTGCACTTGGCCAGTCTTCTTTGAACCTAGGTGCAACTCTGTATTTGACTATGTTGAAAATGTGKTTTTTTTTTTTTGACTAGGCCAAGTTTACTAAGCAACCTAAGGTGCTCTGTAGGATTTCTCAGTTCTCAGCTTCTGTGTGGCCAACCAGCACAAACAGGAACAGTTTTTACACTTGGGGTCATTCATGAATATGCTGAATAACATGATACTAATCTCTGCAGAGCCTTGCAAAAGCTTATGATTCATGATTTGTTTTCACTGAGCCTGTACTTTATTGATACTGTGTAATTCTAATTTTATTAAACAAACATGGTATTCAGGCAAAGAGCCCTTTCAAAAATATAGTGCATCTATACAGTTACTTAGCTTGACCAAACTTTTACTCAAGATCTGAAATCTATTTAAGAAGACATTTTTCTAAGAAAACTGGTTGGCATTAGCTAAATTGTTAGTAATAGAATTCTACATCATATCTTGCACTGCTTTTATGAAAACTGATATCGGGCTAATTATCTAACAGTTAACCATCTTATCCCACTCATTTTTTAACAGTTTTCAATTTTTTTTAACACAGCATAAGGACACTTCTTGTCTTCTGTAATTTCTCCAGTGCTTAAAGGTATATGTAACACTGTAGGGGCAGTAATCTCTTCAATTTACTTCCAGGAGTTCTTAAAGCACACTAATGAATAGATCCAAATAAGAACATTTGTCTTAGATTTTGTTTGGTTCTTTTTTTCTTTTTTTCTGAATAGAAAGGAACATTCACATTCTCATATGATACAAGCTTAATGTCATAAAACAGTGGAACCTTGCAATTTAAAATATAAGCTATTCTTAAACATCTACTTCYATCAGTGGTTTTCTTTCTGTCTCTCTTCCCATTCACCGCTGTTCATTATTTGCCCTAGCTTTGGACAGTTAGCCTTTTTACAGCATGTACCTCACATACTGAATGTAATCAGGTTATGATTGCTGGTCCCTAGGCAACCGCCATCTTCCAGTCCAGTGATTAACTCATCTTTATCCATCATAATGAAGTCCAGACTAATTACCTAATGTTATAGTCAGTAACATTTTTAGAAAAAAAAAAAAWTTTTTTTAAATATAATGATGTTTTAATACTGGCTTCATGGGATCCTAGCATAAGCAAACCAAACTGAAGTCTCTAGGAAACAAGAATGAGGTTTTTTTATCCACAAACAGCAGACATACTTGTAAGAAGTAACTCATCCTCTTTTCACGGCATTTATTAGCATACATGTTGGGACATATATATTTAGAATCATGCTGTTTTGAGTTATTTATAAACAAAAATCCACTAATGATGTATTTTCAAACAGTGCTCCTTCCTCACCATATATCTCAAACTATCCTCAGCATACTGTAGCCAGAAATCAACATTCCCGTCAAGCAAATTGCCTTTCAAGAATGTAATTATAAGTGAGAATTTTCCATTCCCTCTGTTTATATCTCAGACTCAGAGCTTATGAATACAGGCAATTAAAAACTGATTCTGGCAGTGTCTTTTTCTACTAAATTATTATTTTATACTTCCAAGAGGTGGAATAAATACCCTGCACAGAGCTCTGTTCTTCTGCAGCTAAACTGCTTCTAGTGCTTGGGCCAACTCATTTAAATTTAGTTTGAGTGTTTCTAAATTGCAGACTGCTCTGCGGAGAGACCTTTCAGTGTTCTGTTAAATTCTGAGTGCCTGCAATACCTACCGTTCTGCTGCTTGCAAAAATTGTCTATTGTCTCTGCTAGAATTATTACAAGTACCCATTCATCAGTTAGAGATTTCTGATTTACTGTTTCTTTTATTATTATTATTATTAAAATGAGCATGTTCRTGTATTGCTTATAGGATTGAGGAAACTCTCTGCAAGTCTAAGGATGCATAAGTTTGCTGTGTCAAAAACTCACACAGCCCAGGACTTTGTGTGCCTGTGTAGAGCGGTACTCAATTTTATTAAATCAAAGCCAACTTCTTTCAGAACAACCAAAGATATCAGACCTCAGCAAAATTATGATGGCAGCTGATTTACACATTTCAGATGGCAGCCTACTCAGAAATGCGTAGATATTTTGTTCAGATCTAAAAACTCTGCGAATGACAGTTTTGTTCAATTAAGTCCTCCATTTTACATACTTGTTTAAAGAAAACCAAATAGGAAAAGCCCATCAGTCAAATATTTACTGCTGCTGTTATTTTCTCTCAGAAAAAATCAGCCATGCTGAGTTTCTAGTGAAGAGGCGAGCATCACAAAATTTTAAATATGTGACCATTTCATGGTGATTTGGTGAAGAAAGTACCTGATAATCTTAAATATGCTGATGCAGCCAATAACATGTGGTAGTATTATTAAAATGCTATGCTAAACACTCTTCAAGACATTTCCTTACTGGTATAGCACAAATAAGATTAAAATAAAGAGGCAACTTTTTACAAAACTGCAAAAATATTCAATTCAAAAAAAAAAAACCCAACCCTTACAACTCACACTTTAAACTGTGTTTCCAATAGGTAGTCTCCTTTTAACACACAAAAGATTGAATGAAAAATAATCTAAGAATATGTAAACAGTACTATAAGGAATCCAATATTTTTTCTCTAAAAATATGGAGAGGAGAAAATGCCTCTCTTCTTCTGGAATATATCTAAAAATATTATTGTCCATACTGTTGCAGAGATGGTAACCATGACTGTGTCTACAGCAGTAATACTTGAAGCTTTCAGCAGTGACTATCTGAAAGTTTTACTGTTCTGTACGATACAAAAACGTATAGTGAGATCTGTTGTGCTCCAGGATGGGGATGGGAGACTGAAATTGTGAGGCAAATTGACATGCCCAAAATATGGTACCCTGCTAGCTAAACAGAGATCTTGGCTCAGCTCACCAGTATCAGCATCTCTTGTTTGATTTTGGTAGTGCTACAGGTTATAGAGCCTTTAAGGGAGCTATGAATCTGGTCCCATGTTTCTCCATCCTGGTTCATCCAAGATCAGTCGCTCCCATTATGGCAACTAGGCCCAAGCACATTTCTGGTAAAGTGCTAAATTTGTTGGCTTTCCTCATGCACTTCTGGCACCTTCTTGCTGGAGAAAAAGCCAAGCAGGCCCGAATAATGATCTGTACCCTGGCCATCACATTTTGCTGACTGTAGTGATATTTTTGGTCTGAGTCAGTGTTGGCCGCCCCACTCTTTTGAAGCCAGGCAGTGCCTGTATCCACACAGGCTGCACCACAACATGGAAGCAGCAGTGGGACAAGGGGGAGATAGTGATGACCAGGTCTAGTCATCCCCTGGGGTATATCCCCTGGGGACCCTAGGGGTCAATATCCTGTTCAACTTATTCATCAATGACCTGGATGAAGGGACAGAGTGCACCCTCAGCAAGTTTGCTGACGATACAAAACTGGGAGGAGTGGCCGATACCCCAGAAGGCTGTGCTGCCATTCAGAGAGACCTGGACAGGCTGGAGAGGTGGACAGAGAGGAACCTCAAGAAGTTCAACAAAGGCAAGCGCAGAGTCCTGCACCTAGGGAGGAATAACCCCATGCACCAGTACAGCCGTGGGGCTGGCCTGCTGGAGAGCAGCTCTGCAGAGGACCTGGGAGTGCTGGTGGACACCAAGTTGACCATGAGCCAGCAATGTGCCCTTGTGGCCAAGAAGGCCAGTGGTATCCTGGGCTGCATCAGGAAGAGTGTTGCCAGCAGGTCAAGGGAGGTGATCGTCCCCCTCTACTCAGCCCGGTGAGGCCGCATCTGGAGTGCTGTGTCCAGTGTTGGGCTCCTCAATACAAGAGAGACATGGAGCTACTGGAGCAAGTCCAGCAGAGGGCTACTAAGATGATKARGGGACTGGAGCATCTCTCGTATGAGGAAAGGCTGAGAGAGCTGGGCCTGTTCAGCCTGGAGAAGAGAAGGCTGGGAGGGGATCTTATCAATGTATACAAATATCTAAAGGGAGGGTGTCAAGAGGATGGGGCCAGACTCTTTTCAGTGGTGCCCAGCAACAGGACGAGAGGCAACGGGCACAAACTGAAACACAGGAAGGTCCGTCTGAACATAAGAAAAAACTTTTTCACTGTGAGGGTGACAGAGCACTGGAACAGGTTGCCCAGAGAGGTTGTGGAATCTCCTTCCTTGGAGATATTCAAAAGTCATCTGGACACAATCCTGGGCAGCGTGCTGTAGGTGACCCTGCTTGAGCAGGAGGGGGGTTAGACTAGATGATCTCCAGAGGTGCCTTCCAACCTCAACTGTTCTGTGATTCTGTGATCCTATATTATTGATAGCTATATCTCTATTTCAACCCCCAGAATGTATCTGTCCCTTCAGTTTTCCTCCTTTCCTGTCCAGCACAATTGGCCCCATTTCAATTTGTCAGTGGGGCAATGGAGCAGGGATGAGGTGAGGAAGGTGGCAGAGCAGGGATGAGGTGAGGAAGGTGGCAGGAACATGGTGGAGCAGGAATGAGGTGAGGAAGGTAGCRGAGCAGGGATGAGGTGAGGAAGGTGGCAGTGAGGAAGGTGGCGGAGCAGGGATGAGGTGAGGAAGGTGGTGGAGAGGAAGGTGGCAGACCAGTTTGGAGAGGAGGAGAGCAAGCAAGGAGGCACTGTTCCCAGCCTCAGGAGAGGAGAGAAGGAAGAGCAGAGGGGCAGCAGTCTCTTGGAGGTCTCAGTCTCTGTGTTAATAAATGGACATTGGGTCGATAACTGGCTGTTAATCTTTCCTTTATTTCCCTCTCCTTTTTCCAGTGCCTTTAAATAGGCTGCTGAGTTTCTGTTCTTTCATCTTCAGACTGAGCAAATGAAGTTTTCTTAGTAATTTTACMCTTTTTAAACTATTCTGTTCAGGTTCTTATTTGGCTCTCCTCACTCTCGTACGCGAGTAAATGAAAAGCAGAAGTGTTTGAACTCTATCCTTTAAAACTCAAATACCGCAATAACCTTCAGCTATAAAAAGGTTACCTTTCCACTGAGCACGGCTGCTTGACAGCGCCAGCTCTTGATGCTGAGAAGCACGTTTTACAGAGATGATTTCAACGCTCCTTAAAAAGCACTAAAACAGTCATTGGTGCGAGAAACGCAAACGCAGCGCCCGCAGCTGAAGCGGTGCAATCCCCCCTCTACTGGGCACTGCCTGGCCGCCTGATGAAGGTGGGGTGACTGCAGCAGCCCGCAGGCAGAGAGGCAGCCCCCTCCGAGGCTGCGCCCAGCTCTCTCCGTGCTCCCAGCAGCTGCCCCAGGGCGCCGCGTCGGAGGCGCCTTGACACAAAGCCAAGACGCGGGAGGCGCAGCGTGAGGATTTAAAGCGAGCCGGCCGCACACTGCTCTCCTTACACCCCCCCCCAAAGAAAAACCCACATCTCCCCAAATCCAGGCCGTGTATTTGCTTCTTCGCTCCCCATTGCGGGGCCTCGCTGGAGGAAGAAGGTCCGCGGGAGCGCGGAGCTCCGCGCCGCTGCCCGCGCACCCCAGCGCCGCTTCCCGGCCGCGGCAGCGACGCCCCCAGCTCGGAGGGGACGGCCGGAAGGGGAGGAAAAAAGAAAGAAAGAAAAAAGATAAAAAGGCAGGTAACGCGGGTGGGGAGGGGGGTCGCTCGGAGGCGTTGCGGCGTCGCGTTAGCTCCGCGGAGGCAGCCGGGGCCGCCACTGCTGTGACGAGCTGGCGCCCGTTCTCTGCCGGGGCGGGCGGAGGTAAGCGCGCCCCCGCGGAAAGGGGGGGGGGACGACGGGGGCGCCCTGGCTGGGCAGGGGGCACCGCGAAGGAGCCAGGCGCGCCCCCGCGCACCGTCTCCGCCGGGACAAAGCCGGGCGCGCTGCCGTGGGCACCCGGGGCTGGGGCTGGTCTCGTTTCGTGGGCGGCATCGACCGGGCGGCTCCGCTCGGCTCGGCTCGCTCCTTGCTTGCTGCTCAGGTCTGATCAGTTGGACCGGGGGGCGGGAAGAGAGGGGGCAGCTCCAGGGGGAGAAAAGCACAAGCTGGTTTAGATCATCCTCTGACGCCGATGCCTCGACACACCTGTAAGTTTTGGTTTATTTTTATACCCCCTGCTTGTAAAGGAAGCAAGTTAATAAGTGGGCTTGCTAGGCATGTCTGTTTTCGGATCCAGTTGGTGTGAAATTGAATGTTTGAAGCCTTATTTAATATAAGAAAAAAGCAAATTACAGTATTTCTTGTCAGTAGAGCCTCTTGAACTAAATTAATGTACTATTTCAATATATCTCTATACTAGAGACGGCATGATATACTATAATTCTAATCTTTTATTTATATGTATATGTGTGGGTATATATACACACAAACATAGAGTTGCTGTTGCAGCCTAATCAAAGGTTTCCCTCTCCCTCAAAACAACCACATTAGATTTATGATTAGAAATACCCAAAGCTCAGCTTCAGGACCTGGGTGGGGGCACTTGCTACAGCTTGTTAACAAAGCCATTATAAGCCATTATACTGTAAATAGCATTGTGCCCTCAGACAGTACTTGTGAATATTTTTGCATGTTTGGATGTAGTAATAAAACTTGTTGGTAGTATGCAGTTTGCTTTAGGCAAGATGAAAAGGCTTTAGGCTCGTTTACACCATCTGATAAGGTGCAAAGTAAGTCACTGAGTTAGTGCTTGCATGTTGTCTGGTCCTGTTTTTCCCTCTTCCCTCCACACGCCCAGCTCTGCGTCTTTTTGTCAAAATGTCTCAGCCACCTATTCTAATTACCTGCTGAGCAAAATAGAGACGAGCAAACCGTAGGAACTGCAGAAATGGGCAGGCTGAGGGTGCCTGACATGTAGTAGTCTATATCTGATCTCAGAAGTAATAAAGGTCCAGTTAAGCGGTATACATTAAACCTGTGCATGAAGGTCCCTGACAGGACTG
This sequence comes from Apteryx rowi, assembly GCF_003343035.1. NCBI lineage: Eukaryota > Metazoa > Chordata > Aves > Apterygiformes > Apterygidae > Apteryx > Apteryx rowi. The sequence continues at coordinate 229,241 of NW_020450474.1, read as the reverse complement.
GAAGAGGAGGTATGCCTCCTTTGGTGCTTCTCATGGAGTGAAAGCTGTTGGCTGCCCCCCCCCCCCCCCGCCCCCAACAGTATCAAGGTACACCTATTTTCTTTCATCCCCAGTTTATCTGTTGAACTAAGGAGAGTTTTTGGTTTCCAAATGATGGTGTAATGTTCTACTTCTCATTTATTACGGAGCTGTGGTTTTCACTGGCTTGAGCTAGACGGGCTTTTCTGCAGGACTTCACCACAGTAACCGAAGTGTACGAAGTCTTCTTTTAAACCGGAGGTTGAGAGCTCTCTTGACCTTTTAAGATGATTTAGYAGGTCTGCCCAAATTGTGATATAGGTAACCACTTGCACTGCTTGCTACCGTACTAGAAGCTGGGACACCCAATTTAACTTACCAGGCAGCAGGCTTAAAACTAGCTGAAGGCAGTAATTTGTCACAGAGTGGATAATTCAGCAGTGGAGCTCCCTGGCGTGGGACGCTGCAGATGCAACCTTCATCTCAGGGAGCCTTGGTAATTCGTTGATCTCATCTAACATGGCTATTACCTTTTTATGATAATTTGACACTGTGTGTCAAATAGTGCAATAGTTTTCAAAAGTGAGTATATTGCACATAAGTGGATTCCAACAGAGGAAATACAAAAGAACATTTCACATATGCATGTATGTAACAAAGAAAAAAAAATCAATCGAGTCTTTCTTGGATCAACCAAGTCATAGTATTCTCATCCTTGCTGGGATTTTGCTTTTCATTTTCTTGCCACTTCAGGCTTTTGATGACTGAATTAAATTTCCACTGCTTAGAAAGATCATTGTATGCATGTTGCCAGTGTGGCTATCTCTTGAAAAATGTCAGTTCCCAAAGAACTTCTGTTTGTATCCTACATTGAACTGAAATCAGACATCGTAGTATAAGAGCCATGAATTTCTTTTAAATTAAAAAATAAGAAAAATTGTGTGGGACTGATGAAAAAGTTTTATCTTGATGAGACTAACATCCCTAAAAGTGATCTTAGCAAACAGTTTTCAGATATTTAATCTTTTTAAAAAAATCTTTAAGAATACAGAAAGATAATACGAGACATACATGGTATATAATTAAAAAAATCTTACTGAAAAATAATTTTTCAGTTTCAAATTTGTATCAAATATCTGCTTCAAATGGTTATTCTAACTTTATCCCTATTACCAAGTGAGACAAGATAAGCAAGTGAGGAGGGAGGCAAGAAAGGCAATTTCAGCCTACCTACTTTTTTGGTGAGACTGCAATTTTATTAAGATATTAGAGGCTGGTGGTATAGAACACACAGCATAGTATGAGGACATTTGCAAATACTCATAGAAGGGCACTAATTAAACCACATAGTGGTAATCAGACTAAAATTGTATTATTTTAATGTAATTAGTTAATATAGTTAGTTTTAACGAATGCACAATATAGCTAAATGCACTGGAATTTGGCCAAGACACATTACAAGAATCTTGTTTGATTATTTATTTATTTATTTCCTGGCCTGAAAAGCATTTGCTGAGTTACATTACAGCCAGTCTCCATAAAACACAAAAGCATATTTAGACAAACCATATGAATGAGACTGCATATTTGTTTTGCACAGAAATGCTCTCCCTGTGTGTTGTTTTTACATTCTGCTCTAAGGTTGGTGAAAGCCTGTGTAGATTATGTATCATTAGCTTATCCTACAATGGGCTTAAATTCTGCTGAAATACACTGTCCCTCCCAATTCTGAGGATCTTTTGTCTGTAATAACTTTTTTTTGACAGCAGTATCTGTGATGATAAAAAAAAGATTCGGTTACTTTGTCAATCATTTAGGTTTAAAAAGAAAATCAGCTAATTCCTTTTCCTCATCCATCATCCTATTCCCCTCGCTCTGTTTAGAGATCTACCTGCAGAGAAAAAGTAGCTGAAATGTTTAATTCTTTGTTGTGCATGATACTCTCCTTCTATTGCCCTCCAACTTTGCTCTTGTATTAAGTGAAGGAGATAGAGGATGGGGTAGAAAAAAAACATTGTTCTTGAAGCTAACTGTCAGATACTTCTTATGCATTTTTTACCTTGAAAACTGCTGATTTCTGCAACTTGGGGTAAATCACTAGATACTGAGCACTTCGCTTGTCAGTCAAAAGATTTCCATTAGCCCTCAAGAGGGTTTGTGCTTGAGGTGAGAGGTACAGCCTGGCTGAATGACATTAGTGCCCCTTTCTGTCAGTTCAGGCCATCATCTAGGTGGATGTTGTTCCTTTTTAGCTTTCCATACATCTAGGTTTCCTACTTCAAAAAGCAAGCTGAGGTTTTTTGTCTCTGATGCCAGAGGAGAATGGTTAGTCCTTTAGCAGAGAATTAAAATGCAACACAAATTTATGAAATGATTGTATTACCATTCACAGTTGGTTATAGGGGATAARAGACAGACATGTCTCCCCCCTGCCCCAAGTCCTTGTGGTTTTTGGTCCCACCATTGCAGAGCTGACCATTACTTGCAGTGGAGGTTCTGCCCCAGCTGAACTTTTCAGAGGCCTGACTGGAATGGAAATATTTACAGACTTGTGCCAAAATCAGGACTTTCAGTTGATGAAGTGGATGCCGTCTTTCTGAAGGAGGAATCCTKCATGCTAGGCATCATTCCTTGGCATTTAAAGGGTCTCTAGAATTTGGGAGTTTCTTCTTTTAATCAGATTTTATGTTGTTCAGTTACCCTTGGGGGAGTTTTCTGTTTTATCAATGGAACTGTTCGATGCAAACTGTGCCTCACTCAGTGACCTTTCCAAAGTCCTGAGAAGTCTGTGGGATATTTAAAAAAAAAAAAAAAAATCATTTAAAAGCAATGCCCACACCTAGTTTTTTTTTTTTTTTTTTTTTTTAACTTAGACCTCAAAACATTTAAAGTGAAATATATGTATTGCCATCCCAATTAGATGATAGGGGGAATTCTCTATATCCTACTAGCAGAGAGGGGGAGAGTTTGATATGAATATCTGAAGCAACTGACTTGAGGTTGCACAGCAAGACACTAGCAAAATATGAAGAAAATATTTGTTCTCTTGAAAGAGTCATGTTCACTTTTATTGTTGGGCTTCGTTTTATTTTGGTTTTGTTTTCAATTACTAAAAACTTTGTATCATCAGTTAATACTGTTTTCATTAAAAATCAGTGCAAATTCCTAAATAATAACTGCTGTTGCCTTCACCTGCAATTTTAAAATGGAAAATTTCTGGAAATCGTACATCCGATATAAAATGTTCAAACATCCAGTTACTAAGCCATCGTCACAGCAGACTGGAAAAAAATTTCAACCTGTTTGTAGAGCCTCTTTATTAATAGGCATATGAAACCATTCTTGTGCCAAATTGTCTCTGTTGTGTAGCATTCTTCACAGTGCCTTTTTGACTGAAGAGCTGTGGTTTGGCACTAGTCTTAATTATGTCTATAATAATGGAACCGTGATACCAGTACGTTTCCGATCAGTGATTTACTCTCTCCATTACACAGTGACCTTAAAGCCATATTTTCTCTGCCAGTCACCCATTTTTGGAACCGCTCCAGAGCTGCTCCRTGGTGCAGCTTTCAGGCCTGTTTTGATTCTTCAATGCTGTGCATTTTTTTCATCTATTCTGATCATTTCCAGCTTGTGATGAAAGTAACAGGAGCACTTCATAAGGAAATAGTACTCTGTTCTGGCAATACCGATAAAGCTGCTGCTGCAAGTGAAGCTCACACTGGACTGTTACGGCCTTCATGAGTAATTTTTCTTGTGCTTGCTCATTGGACAAGACCACTTCTTCAGTGTCACACAGCAAATGAAAGCACTATATACACTGCACTATATATATATATATATATATACACACACACTGTTGCTGCACAGCCGGATTGTTTGGGACTGCCATGTTAATATCATTTACTTTGGTTTCTGGGACAATATTTCATGCACCACATATAATATCCTCTCTGTATTTCAGGCAGTGGTCAGTAAGTTTGTCAGTCTGTACGTAAATTGTCTAAGCAAAACTATTCCGTACAAGCTATAACTCCTTATAAAGGAAAACCTAAAGTTACAATAACTGAGTCTTACTGTACTATCACTTGTCAGGTTTCATTGCATTTGTTTTCATGTCTGCTGTCATAACACTGGGAGACTAAAACCCAGTCAGCGTGTAGTCTAGTGATTTTCTTTTAACTCTGAAACTCTGTTGTGTGACTCCCTCGTGTCACCTGGGCTCCCCTCCCTCCTTGTGGCTCCCTCCTCATTGCCATTCCCTCCCTGCAGGAGGGTGGTGTGGCTTAGGTTTTGGGTCTGTTGTTACTGGAACAAGAAATAGAGGTGCTAATGCAGTCTTTGTTTAAATAGTTCAGTCGTGCAAAGCTAACGAGATCGGCCCTGCTCTTGCAATAGCCAATGAACCACAGCAGTGACCAGTAGGGCTGTGCTGCGGGCAGATCCTGAYGGGTCTGGCAAGAAGTCAGGTGTATGCACGTCTAAAGGGATCCGACTTAGGGATCCAGTTTGTCAATTATTAGTGTAAGTGAATAAAAAAGATAGTCTGGCCCAATTCAGAGAAAGGGGCAGTACCTGTGTAGAAGGATTTGAGATGTGTCAGCACGAAGCAGAAAGAGTGCTTGTTTGGAGCCCAAGGGGTTGAATAGGGACCTGCAAAGAGGTTAGAGGAGTGTATTAATCGAGGGGACATCTCTTAGGAAAAAATGTCCCAGGATGACAAAGTTCTTGTCAGAAGAGCCGGGTTTCACTGTATTCCAGTAATCCCTTTGAGCACTGTGTTCCCTGTTAGAGTTTGAAGGAAATTTTAAGGAAAGACCTTCCAGGCCACCCACTGCGCTCTCCGTGGCGCTTGCTTGCAGCCACCCTCCAGTAGCCCTCTCCTCCTGGGGAGGCCAGGAAGAGGCCGGGCCAAGGAAGGAGATGCCACAGGCGAAGAGGCCCGGACAGAGGAAATGCAGGAGCGAGGGCAAGTTCGGGGCAGGGCGAAGGGAATTGGGGGGGGAGGGGGTCTTCCACGGCACGTGCCAGAAGAGGGGACGACACGACAGCTGTCTCGGCCTCATGGGGGGCTGGAGGCTGCCCTGCTGGTCCTCGCCGCCTTTGCTCCCCCACCCCCCGGCAGCCGGCAGCGACTGCCTTGGCACAAAGGAAAGGGGCTTTCGCGGCTGTCGGGAGGCATCCAAATGCCATCTGGCTGTTGCAGATCTGTGGCCTGAAAAAAGCGTGTCTGCTGTGTGGAATTTGAATTTTTGCATCCAAAGCAGTCAGTAGTCACTGGCGCTTTGGTCCCGTGAAACTCAGATTTCTGTCCTCAAGGGTTGCTTCCCCCTTGCGCTGCTCRCAGAGCAACCCCGTAACAAATACCCTACTACTGAGTATCTTGTCCTGCTTGGTGTGTATGTACAGGGAGCAGTACGCGCTAGCTCTGTTTTGAATAATGGCCAAAACAAGTTCCTGTTGTTATATATTCAGTTTGTATCACTGATTGAATTTTAATCAGAAACTGAAATTAAAACCAAGGGAAGTTCGAGGGCTGTGGCAGGTATTTACAGTAATTCAGTTCAGGGCTCATACATGCCCACAAATCCCTGCTGTTTTACAGCTGCAGTTTCATTAAATGCTTGTCTGCTATTTTAGCTTCTCTGCTTCAAATTGTAGGTGTTTAGAATATCTGATATCACACAAGTTATTCACACAATTTAGTATTATATAATGCTTGCATGTATTTTATAGAAAGCACTGGCCTTAAGGCAGAAGAGGAATTGCTAGTAAGCAAACAGGTATTTGAACCTTATACTCAAGGACATTTGTTGGAAGACTTAGGTGAAGTGTCAGGATGTAGTTTTCCCTTTGCCTAGCATTATCCCCCTAGCTGGGTGTTTAATAGTCGTGTTCCACCCCACCCCCACCCCCCCTGCCGACATGAGCTTTTGAGCCCTATGGCTTTGGTCCAGTGGGTATTCACCTCCCCAGATAGGTTCTTCCTCTGACTGCATACTGTATGTGATCAAAGCCAACTTGTTTATTCCCTTTTTACACCCTGCCAGTCCTTGAGTATCTGCATGTGCCAGGGTTCGCTGCTGTGCTGAACCGTTCCATCTAGGCATCAAATACTGCAAGTAAGAGAAAGTGCTTTAGCAGTCTCAGTGGACTGGGACTTTTGGAAATCAATAGCTTCCTTTCAGTGGAGTTTAAACTACTTTCTATTATGCTGAGCCTCATACAGTAACATGGAGCTGCTTAAGATGCCTGTTGGGCTGATCTTTGAGCAGGGGGTAATGTAACAAGATATCTTTCTGAGTACCTGGGACAAGAGAACACAAGATGCTTTATTTCACAGAGAAAATCTCTTGCTAAGGCTGACCTGAAAGCAATTAGTGGTTCATTTAATTGAATCAATGAATTCATCTGTGCAGTCTATTATAATATTACAGGTGATGATTTAGGCTCAATTTAGTACAGCTAGCTGAAGGGTTATAGAGATTTACAATGGATTACCTTCTTTCTACCCATGGAGTGGATGCTTTATCTTAAATGAAATGGAATAGCATCCTGGCAATTTGTAGCAAGAAATATCATTCTGTGGCAAAACCATACATCTCATATTATTGATATGGCTCCAGAATTGTTAAGCTCTTGTGTTTCTCCCTGTAACTGGGCACATTTAAATAGGTCATTGTATTAAAACCAAACAGCTGGATTTTTTACTATTTTTGAAAGCAAAACTCAAATGCTGTCTTGTTTTAAAGGTATAAGAAATAGTATTTTGTAAATTGAACTGAAAGAGCTTTGATTATGCTGCTGAGACTTCTGTTTAAAAGGCATCCTCTATCACAACCAAAATCATTCCAGTATACAGTACTTTTCTTGTCCCTCTCCCCCTATGTACTACTTTGGGCAGAGCTTTCCCACCATCGAAGAAGAAAGAATGCTAGATGGCTATAAAATTTACTGAGAACCTTGCTATACTAGAAGTATCCTTAGATATGGCTACTTTCTGCTGTGAAGGGCATCTCTACAAAACTCCAAGGGAATTTGTAGCAGAGTATTTATTACATACATTGTTGTACGTATGCACAAACTGTACCTCAAGTTCTGTTGCACTTCCTTCTTAATGAAACATAATTCACAATGAATAAATGGCTTGATCCTCCCTCTGTATGTACTGAACACTATGCAAGGTTCAGAATTTATTATAACTTTCTGTATTGATCTACATTTCAGAGTCCTGTGAAGAAAGAAAATTCAATGACAGATCAGCTAGAATAGAAGAGATGTTCAGCACATATGTTTAATAAAATGTTGTAGGAGATTTACAAAGAGTTCTTTCCTGCAGTGAGGGTGTTTCCCTTTTCCATGACAGCTGAATCTTTTTCCTCTCCCTCTTTCTGAATTTAGCATGTAACAGTCCAAGGCTGTCTTTCTACATGGGGAATGATTATACTGGTATGGCACAATATTGTCCCGGATTTTATTTCTGTTTGCTACAGCTCCTTGTATATGTGAATCATTCTGGGATCCTCACAGGGGGAATTTTACATAAATAGAAAGCATGGCCGTTTTGTTATATCAAAAACCTGCTCAGGGCTGTGGAACCAGCATGTGTCATTTGCTTCTGTTAAATCAGGCTGCCATTTTTCTCTAATCTTTCTCAGTGATGCTAGAAACGCATATAAAACGTAAATGCTAGAATTAAGCAGAGCTGGACCTTTCCAGCCATGCTATTAAAAACGTGCTACCTTTTTGTCCACAGAGGTGCTCTGGCACTTTGTTACCCTATAGATGTTTCACAGGTAAACATGGAAAGTAGAGAGGGGAGAGAAAAAAGTGAACAGAAACAATTATTTACTATTTTTGGCATGTGTCTGCTTGTACACGTCAGATGTGCACTAACTAGGTCAACTTTGATAATAATCTGAACCAAATTGTTTGTTTGTTTTGCAATAGTGCCTGGGCATGAATCTCAATTCTGCATCTCCAGGTACCATAGCAAGGGCAAAAGGTCCTAAAACCCAGCTAACCTAACTATACTGATCAGTATTTCTGTATACTACTTATATGTTCATTACTTATACTCAGATCCAGCCTTTTTTTTTTTCCTCTCTCTCTCTCTAATATGCAATGTATTTTTTGCTTGTTTTCTTCTGGATCCCTAGGATAATGAATTTCAACCTGTTGCATGCTCATTAACAGTGCCTCATGTCATTAGCATGCTCAGGAAAAACAAATGTTCATTGCATCTTTTCACCCAGGCAGAAAAGAGCTTCTTCAGTAGTAGGACATAGTTTTCAATTGAGAAATAATACTCTTCATTGATATGTGGCATGTTTCTGTAACAGCTGTGGAAAATAAGCTCTAAAATCAAAACCAGTAACTGAGAATTAAATTCCAATATCTTTTTGCCTTTGAAGAAATCACAAAGCATAAATAACAAATAATTGATGTTAAGTCTAATTTCAGTGGATTATGGCACACAAAAAATGCAGTGAAATCAATGAAGTTCCTAATGTACTGTGTACTAGTTTTATCCATTTTAAAAATGTTAATTAATCTGGGTAGGCAGTTGTATAGTTATTCTGCAAATTTTCAGTGTTAAACGTTTGTATATTAAAGTTGGTCTGTGCTAAAATGGGTTTGATAGAATGGCTTCTGGTTTGTACTCCTGGTCTTCATCTCAAGTTGGCTGGTTATGTGGTCAAGGGAGTAAACAGTTAAAACCAGAAGTGAAAATTGGCCTTTGAGTGGGATTTTTAGAAGTCTTTCATTGCATAGATGCTTGTGGGTAGGTAGGATGCCAAAAAAAGATTGCTGCGTCAGAACTGATCAGTTCTGCTGCAGCAATAACACTAGTAATATTAATTTATATGGCTTTGCACTAACTTATGTGCTGAAAATTAAAACAGTGGAAAACAGCTGCAGTGTACATTTCCCTTTATTTTAAGTAATGTGACTGTCATCTTTTTTTCTTTTTCTCCCCCCTTTGTTATAGGGAGAAAATTGAATTTTAGTCATGGCAACAAAGGCATATTTCATTATATAGTCATTATGGTCTCCAAGGATGGGCTCATAGCAAGCTCAAGTACACAGGGAGGCAAAGTATAATGGTCTAACGTCAGAGAATATCAGCGTGCAGAGCCCCACGGGACTCACAAGGGAAGGAACTTGTTCATAGTTACAGCACAAAACATCCACTTGATCCATCTCATTTTAGTGTCAATGCAGTGTGGGTTGATCATAAATTTACATGAGGTGACTTGCACAACTATCATTTATGGAATATTTTAAACAAAAATGGAGGCCTTTATCAAGGTGCCTTATTAGCATTTTTTTCTTTATTTCTCACAGGAGCTAGTATCCATCTCTCATTGTTCACAGAGTTAGAGAAGAATGGTGCTGAAGCTGCTAAAGCAGCACAGTCATATTCATGGATGTTTGTTATTGTCATTGAGGATTTTAAGTGGGAGGTTATTAGCATTACTGAAGTTCCACCAGATCTATATAAAGATGAATAAAAGGTTATCACTAAACTGTTAATGACAGTTTTTACAGTGTTAAAACTTTTCTAATTGTTCGTTAGATGATGGGGATTTCTCAAAATTGCATGCATTCGCTGTATGTACACCATGAATATTTTATTGGAGTAGGAGATGGTGAATATTGCAGCCAGGTATGAATCTTGTCTATCCCTGAGTTATGGTTTACGAGCAGCATTCAAATGCACGAACTCTGACTTTTGTACAGCTTCTGTATACTAAATATGGAAAATGTGCATGTATGGATGAATGTACTTATTTTAGTATCAAATTTTTGAAGGAGATGATGCTAATTGTTCGGTCAGGCGACTTTTCTTAGAGGGGGAGGGCTGGATGAAAGACCATGTGAGTAATACAATGATTTAAATGAATTTAATCTAGTGTCTGGCTGAGTTCTGAGCATGTTTCCACTTTGTCACAGGTGACAGTCACTGCTCACTGACAGCCTGTGAAATGTAGCTGCAATCCTGATAAAGGCTGCATGAGCAGAGTAAGAGGACATTGCCAAATGGGCGGGATAAGGGAAAATGGAGAGGATGGAACAAATCAGCTCTTATTCGGTGGATCACATAAGGATCTCATGCAGATAATTTTCAGATTATGCATCTTCCTTTTTGTGTCCTGATGCTATGTAGGACTTAGACATTGTATGTTTATAATTCTGATTTGATTGCAAAGACAGAAGAGGTACTGTTTAATTCTGTGTGACAACCAACAATTAGTTTTAATTGTGCTCAAGATTTGTCCAGTTTTCATCATGTTATTTCCTCCCCCCATGCCCCCAACACACTCATGTTTACTGTGTAAACCCAAAATGCAAAACTTATTTGAAATGCTCTGCCTGGTTTACAGCCTTTGAAACTCCTTGTATGTATCTCTGAGGTAAAACCCTTATTGCTCTCAGAAATAGTACTGTCATATGTAATGTGGCAGGTTTTTTAGGAAGCCAAATCAGGAGCCCAAACCTCATTGCCTGTAATAAATAATTAATCCCAGGTTGGTTAGAATTGAACACAAGCTTATCTGAGCGATTTGTAATACTTTTCCTAATAACTCTTATTTGAATTTTGCATAGCAAAACTGAAACCCAGATGTGCTTTGTCTGCCAGCACTTCGCCCAACTCTTGCAATAAATCTCTTTTCCACTTTCTCCTCCCACTTCTCTCAGGAGAACCCTTTCTGTCTCAGCTCTGTTCTCCCCTCTCTCTGTTTTTTGTCACAGTCATGTGATTTTATATACATCATTTTTATCGGAAGCTCTGTTTTTCAAACCCTTAACACTGTTCCTCCTCTGAACAGTGAATACTGTTTGACCTCTAAAGAGGTTGCTTTTGTACAACCTAAGGTTGCTTCTTTTTTTTTTCCTGTATCCCTGGAATACAGTCCTGCTTTGCTCAACTCGGTAGGATTTTTTCCATTGACTTCAGGGGCCAGACTTTAACCCCTATCCCTGCTGACCCAGGAATGGAAACCTGGTGAAAGGAAAACTGAAGCTGGAATGGAAGCACACACAACCATTCTCAGTGGCTCCAGAGTAATACACTGCGTACAGCACAAACATGATGCTGCCATGAATCATTTGTATTTACTCTGTGCTGTCACTGAGGAAATGAACTTGAATTCCTCACTGCAATGTAAGTATTCAATTTGACACTGCAGTGATGCTTTGAAATGTTAACCTCCTCTCTGATGCAGCCAGCTGGTACCAAATGCCAAGCTTTTGTTTCTGCATTGTTGTGTGCTGGGAAGAGTATTTCATGCTATCATCTCATGTCCTGGCAGGAATAAAACAGCTGTGAATGACCTGCAAATTCCTTTGTAGTAAGGATGTGTGCTGTACTTTTCTGGCTACTGTTCTGGGGATTGTTTTAGCTAGTCTTTTAAAAGAAAGCAAGCCGCTTGGGTTTGGCGGAGGGTGGGTGTTTTAAAAAGCGAAGGTGGAGTCCTATATTCTGTTCATGAATTCTGACTACCAGCTTGCTTATTAACCGACAGCAACAACTTGTAATGTGTCGGACATCCAAAATGCTCTTAATTGATGTAGGCTGTGATGTGAAGGTGAGGGAGTACACACACATGTGCCTCAGTCTGTAAGAGAAATGTGGAGACTTTGCAGTCTCCTGGCGGATGCGTTCGTACCACTTTGCTGAATTCCCTGTAGAAGGAATCTGGAGAGAGGCTACTTTCCAGAGCAGGCTTGATCTTTTAGCAAGGATATAGGAGGAGGAGGGAGAGAGGGAAGGAGTTGCAGAGAGAAGGGACTGTTAATGGCAAATGCACATGTGCAACGATGCTGTTCATAGGGTCCTGACTGACCCGGAGGGGTCTGGAAAGTGACCAGCCAGGGTGAATGAAGGAGTAGCTCTCACAGCAATAGTTTAATATGGGAAAAGATATCCTGGCGAGGATTGTCCCTATAACTTCTCCTTTGTCACCTCTTCTTGGAGAAGTGATTTTTCCTGGTCTTTCATTCTCTGCTGCTTCCTCCTCCCCAGCCTTGCATTTTAATGATAACATAGCAGTGAAACCAAGTCCCATCAAGGCCTGAAGGTTTCCAGCTTCAATCTGAAATGAAATGTAAAAAAATCTGGCAGGGTCTGAAATGTGCTCAGACCCCTGAAAGAGAGATTTTTGGAATTCAGCTTAGGGAATTATGTGCTGTGCTTTCCAAAGCAGTGAATTGTGTTGATTAATCTTTTTTCTTTTTTTTAATTTCCGGTAGAAATTGGGAAGATCGATCAAGACATATATAAATACAACACACCAGGATTCACTGGCTGCCTGTCAAGAGTACAGTTCAACCAGATTGCTCCACTCAAAGCAGCCCTGAGACCTACCAACGCCTCCTCTCACGTCCACATTCAAGGCGAACTAGTAGAATCCAATTGCGGGGCATCTCCATTGACAATCCCACCAATGTCGGCCGCTACGGACCCGTGGCGCTTAGATTCAGGTAAGTTGGGGTTCATTTTACATTTTTATGAATGCATCTGAGCACTTCAGGAAAGAAATATATCCACTCTCTGTAAGGGGGGAAAAAAAAATTAGAGTGGAAGCAGTTTATAGATGATTGTAGGGCAATAATCACAGTATGAAATGCAAAGCTGGAGTGAAAGAGAATTACCGCTACTTCTAAATGCAGTTACAGGCTATTTTCTTTGTGTGTGGTGGTTTTTTTTGTTTTTTTTTTTTTTAATCACAGTTAAGTTTGTGTCACAATATTAGAATGTGGTGGCAAGGGGCAGCATTTATCTGTTTCACTCTTTCTAGCACCTTCACATTAGAGTTCAGTTCATTTGTGTCCTGTGTTCATGATGTATTTGCATTTTACGAGTATTCTTTTCAAAACAAATATGTGCAAGTTTGTTTACTGCCTCCACTTTTAAAATAGGTCGGACAGCAAAGTTTCAGTTTCAGTGCCTTGTATCCTGTTTCTCTGACACGTTCTTACATAGCAGAACAAGCTTCTGGGCTCAAAACACTACAGGAGGGCATCAGAGTTGTAACATTTAAGTATTATAGCTTGTTTATATTTTCTGTAAATCTTACACTGTTTGAATCTTCAGTTTTGAACTAGCTGTTGTGATAGCACCTTCTTTGTAGTATTGGGTATGTAACAAGTGAGGGACTACTGGTATGGATAAAAAAATTGCTTAGAGTAGCATTTCTTATGTTGGATTCCTAATAAGTGAATATGTTCTAGTCAGCCTCATACAAAAAAAGTAAATCTAATTTTAGGCATAAATGTATTTATAAACTGCTGATTTGTTTTCCATGCTTGAAATGTCTGCTTTCTTTAGGCCATGTTTAATGAGAAATGCCACTAAGCACAATTGCATTCATCTCATGCTGAAAATGCTGGAAAGCAAAAATGATGTGCTGATCCTAGCAATCTCATCCTGCTTTGTGACTGACAGTCTTTGAAAGTATACATTGTACCTCACTTTAGAGTGTTTTTTTTTCTCTTGCTCTTTGTGTTTCAGATAAATACTTAAAAAAAAAAAAAATCTGTTCCCTTCAGATTTATATAGTGAGGTGTATGTTGATACCTGTCTCATACTGTGGCCACATTCTGATTACATTTGTACTGGTGTAAAATAAAACTCCTTCTGGCAAGTTGATGGGTTTACAGTGGTATAAAATCAAAATGTCAGAGAAAAACTGGATCCCTAATGGCTTTGGTACTAATTATTTTTTGCCCAGGGGGTTTGGGGATGCATCTATCTGTCAGTCTTGGTACGAGAGCAAGACACAGCTATATATGTGTCTTAGAAGCATGTGCCAAGGTCATACTTTTTTTTTTTTTCTCTCTCCCAGTGTCAAGCAATTCCTTGCAGAGTTTCCTTTCAGCTCTTTAATGGAGAAATGGTGCAGAGGTTTATAAGACATTGCAGGGCTGTGGGTCCCGAATCTAGATGAAATACAAGCAGTACCATACTCTAAAAGGTCTCATTCCCTCCTTGCAGCCATCGCTTTGTAAGATTTCAGTGCATCTCTTCCTCATTTGTAACATGCAATCTCCTACTTGAATTTTTTCATCACAAAATCTTTCTGATCCTTTTGTTTTTCTTCTCTGGAATTATTAGGTCAGTTTGTACCTGAAGGTTATATTCCATGCTCCTGTTTCTATAAAAGCGCATTTGCTGAAGGATACCTCATTAGTTCATGTTTTTTAAAAAGTGAGCCATAAACTTCTTAAGGATAAAAACTGCTCCTGTGATTCTTGTGCAGCTGCTGTGGTTTGGTTGTTAATTTTGGTTGGTTTCTTTTTCCTACTGATCACTTGACTGCAAGCTAGTAAAAGACTATGGCTGGATTTACACAAGACAGTTGAGCTGTTCCTGATAGCTCCAGGTGTTGAGAGAGGGATGTCCTGTTCGTCCTAGCCTCATGGTACTCTTGTCTCTGGGTTGGCTCTGTCTCCTGCTGGAAGCTGTGCTGAGTCAATTCTACTTCACTGACCTGGCAGAATACACATTTTTACATTACTTCTGTTTTAGATGTGGTACTCGGCTCATGGAGGCAGCATGAAGGATATCAGATAGCAGGCAGCATGAGATTAGCTTAATTCAAGCTGTCTCTGGTAACTTCTGCCTGGCAAGCCATCTCCTCRTTGTAATAGCAAGACTTTACTTGACTGTGTTGGTCATGGGCTGCCAGTGTATGAGTGGCCCACCTTCATTTTTGGCAGTGAGGACTGGAGGCTAGGGATTGCCCCTCTTGTCCTCTGCAGTGCACAGCAGGAGTGGAGGGACAAGATCATATTGCTTTAGTTTTCTAGTAAGGAACTGCTGTACCCTAAAGGGACTGACAACTTCAGGTCTGGGTGTAGTGGAATGAAATTTCAGAGCAATGGAGTGATGCTTCACAGGGACAGGAGTGAAAGGACATTTAGTTGTATTTGAGCAATTTAAGACTTTCACTCCAGGTCAGAACTTTAATCCGCTTGGACAAGTCTGCAGTTATATTTCCACAATATAAAGAACAAGGTAGTCGCAGCAACCCCTTCTATCGGTATCAGTTAAGAACAACTCAGTCTTTGTACAAGTATCTCTGGTGATCAGACACAGCTGGCTCTGTTTCAGTCTCAGAAAAAGTATATACTGTAGACTACATAACCTTGGACTTGACACAGATGATCTTGATGACAGGTGAATGAACATGTTTATTTTAATGTCACCTTGCACCAGCAAGTTGGTAGTTTGCACTCAAAATTCTCTTTATATGTTTCCCAAACCCTATTGAAAGACTTTCTAACACAAAACATGTGAAGAGAGAAAATGAAAAATTAGAGTAATAAATAGTGATTTCCACTGGTTCTACAACTGGCATGTTCATAGTACTCTTATTGTGAATTTCCTCCTTTACTGGACTGGCTGGGGGGCAAAGACAATAAGCTCTATTGAAACTTGCAGAAATGCTTGCAGTTGTGTTAAAGCAAAAGCCATGAGATGTTCACACTCGCTCTCCCACAAAGAAATGGTTGCAAATAACATGGCTATGAAAACAGCAGTTGCTAGATATACAATTTCTCATTTCATATATGCATTTATCTGTAATTTTTATTATTATGGCACCTGTTTCATTTTTAAATAGGTTTTAGCAAAACTTAAGAATTGAGGGGAAAAAATGAGGAAAAATCCTCTATGAAGAATGAACTTTGTGTGGCAAATATCATATGGTTTAAGTTTCATTCTGTCACATACTCTGAACTTCTGGCTCATATTTTGGGTTAAGTATAGATTTATAGCTTTGCTTTTCAAATACCATCAAATTGCACTTTGAGGATTGAAAAATGTTGTAGGAGGAGATCAAAGATAAGTGGCTAACTAGGACTATTACACTGGAAGACAAATATAATGACCCTTTCACCTCTAAACTACAATACTGGATCAGATCTTATGGGTAGTTACTAGAAGATGTTGAGCAGGTTCTGCCTGACAGGTGATCTACATGAAATGTTTGCCTTAAACTCTCTTATGTGGTTACCATATGGACACTTCTTGCTAGCTGCAAAACATTTTGGATGCCTCCAGAGAGGCTAAGGAATAAATCATAAAGATATATATCAGTCATTTGCAAGTGACCCTTACAATCAAGTTCAGGATTTTATTGATGAGAAAGCTTGCTGATGGATTCTCTGCATGAATGGGCAGTACAGCTTCTCAGTTCATTGTCTTACATTTTCTATTGTTAGCCTTGAAATAGCATATATTTCAAATTTACAGCATTAGTATTTCTCAGTTCTTTTAAAAATTTTTCTCATTGTTAGAATGCTGCCTCCTTCCCTCCTCCTCCATTGCTGGCATTTTGCCATACTACTGCAACATTGTCTTAAACCATTACCTTGTTCAGCTTGTAAGTATTTTTATAATGTGTAGTCTTTCCTGTTGCCATGGTGATCCTTTCTTGGTGGTGATGAAGCACAAGAATTCAACAAGTCATTCTTTTCAAGAATGTGACTTTTTGGTGGCTTAAAAAAAAAGACAATGACTGAAGACAAGCAGATCAGCAGTACAGTTCCCTTCCTTTGTTTTTCTTCTGACCCCGTTATCTCTGTTTATGTGAGACAATCCACTTTGCCTTGGTTATATCAAAGGGAATGTAGAAATGAGGCAAAAAAGAGTATGATCAATGTCATTGTTATACAAAAATGACTTATTCTGTCTTTACATATTGTCTAAACCCAGTGAATTACCTGTCTGGCTTACATTTCAAAATAAAAGTTATAATTACATGTCTTTACATTAGCATACATTTTAATATGTAGTACTGCAGTATATGTAAAAGAAAAAAAAAAAACCTAACCATTAAAGGCTTTTTAATATCTCTAAATTTAGATTAACTAAGATGTATGTCACTGATAACTGACACCATGCTTATTCTAGGGAAGCAAACAGAAGCACAAACAGATCGATGTTTTTGTAGTAACTAAACCCTCAAACCTAAAAAGCCTTGTATTCAAAATCAGAGCATGCATATTCCTGGTGGGAGTGTTCAGTCTGCGGATGTTTTTCTCTAAGATAAAGGTTCTGCAACTTATTATTGAAGTTTCACTTCCAAAAGTTTCTTACTTACATAAAAAGATAAAAGAAAGCTACTACATGCATGTATCTCTCCACTTCAGGTAAAATGTGCTCCAACTTTCAAAACTACCAGATCTTGGATTTGGTAAAAATAGTGAGAGATACCACAAAAGGCAAGATACATACAAGACTCTGCAAACTGTGTTTTAGTAAATCCCTCTAACCTGCCGTGGCACTATGTAGCTGTAAAATGCATTTATTCTGAGTTTAAACAGAACGGCATCTAGAGTGTTTAACCCTGGATTTAATTAAGCCTATATTAGCTCCAGCATTGTGTTAAACATTAAATGGAGCAGGATTAAATGCTATGTGTCTGCAATGTTTTTTCAAGTGGTGTGAATTTTGTCTGGCTTAACGGATAAGCCCTAAAAGCTCTTCTCTATTTTTGTAGGTCTTGCCTTTTAAGAATCAATAGCTTACTTTGAAAAGTATATTGAGCATGTCTGGCAAAAGCATTATATAAAGGCATGCACCGCTGTCTTCAAGATTAAAACAGCTGCCTGCAGGATTAACTCCCCTTTTTTTTTTTGTTACAAATTCATCATTCTTCCTTTAACAAATGATGACAGGAGAAGAGAGTGGGAGGGCTGAATATGGGCCATAAGGTCCATGCTCACCTAATTGGTCAACAATTATCTTTGGTAACCAAAGGATAGGTCGATATCTTGACTAGGACATAGTATCACTAATGTATTAACAGTGCAGTGTTGAAGATCATCTTCCTTTTTTAGACATTATCAGTTAGGTGCCCATGCTTCAGTCTCACCATTAGGTACCCATGTGTTAGAAGGCAGAGTGATGGTGTTTGAGAGAAGCTGTCTCGGAAGTGCATTTCTATGGATATGTCCACTCAGGCACAAAATAACCGTTCTCTTTGTCACGGAGTTTAAGAATGGAGCAGTGGGAAGAAAGGATCAAAGGCATTACTTGCTATGCAGGGGCGATTTAGACCTCAAAACTGTCTTAGGTTATGGACACAAGAACAAAAGGGTCTTCCTCTGACCACAAACACTGAAGGAGTGTGGATTAGCACGTCTTGAGCTTAATATCCTGTTTGCATCAGTGAATCCAACAGAAGAGGGATTAAAATCAATGCTAATGTGTGAATCGGTGCTCATTCTCTCCTCTCGGGGACAGCAAGGGAGCAGATTTTCTCCAGGCTTCCTGCGAATGGCAAATGAGTTCAGAGGGGGAAGGGGTGCAAGAAGCTTTTGTTCATGATGTGGTCTTCCATTTCTAAACTTCAGCTCCTTGGTGCTAGCAAAATTAAAAATAAATAAATGATGTCTCAGAAACCCATGGCCTTGATCTGAGTTGTTCTCAAAGAGGAAGGTGACATTTTCATCAGACAGCCAGGGTTTAAGTCTAGCAAAACCTCATAGCTTGATTTCTAAGCCCTGAGTGGTTTTTGCAGGCAAAAGGGTAAGTGGTAAAAATTAAGCTGCAACAGTTGCTGTTTTTCCCCTCCCAGTCAAGCAGCTAACTAGGAAGAGCATCTGTCTGAAATTTGGCACAATCAGTGCTTCCTCCTTAAATGACTTAATGATGGTGCCTTGAATTACTGTAAATCCCTTTTGATAGGGAATAAAAATGCCTCCATTGGTCTCATCTAGTTCCTTCACACAATTAAGCACAGCTTTCCCGTATCTTTAAATATATATAATTTCAGTGTGAAACTTCTGACACCCTATCCGGTATATTAGACAGCTGACAAACTGCCAAATTCATAAATTCTTCTGGCATTCATTGAGAGACCTGCATTATAGCTGTTTCATAAGCAGTGATTTGAATGTTAATGCTGCTACCTAACACAAAGACAAGAAGCTGGAAATATTAATTTGTATTTGAGTATTTGCCACCGTCTGCAAAGACTATATTTTTTCCACAAATACTGACTTTAACTAGGAACATCAGGATGGTGTAAAGTAGGAAAAAAAAAWTGGAGTAGAGAAGGAAACATTTAGATGTATGAGGGCTTCATGTGACTGCCTTCTTTTTCCTCTCCTTAGATTGAAAAGTTCTTAGCTTCCAGATATAAGTGGTTATTCTAGATTACAGCTGGGTCATTACAGCTTTTAAATTTTTTATTTTAGATTTAAGATGAATATTTAAGCTCTCCAGTCTAACCCCATCCTCATCCCCAATTCAAGCCTTTCCTGTTCAGGAAGAAAATAAACACTAGAAGTGCAGAACCTGATCTTGTTTTCTGAATCATAGCAGCAAGAACCCCTTTCTTCCAATGACCTAAATAGAGTTCATCATTTTTTCTTATAGATTATAGCTGTCATAAACTTCCAGGCATGGAGAACTGAAGAAGAGAACAGCTTCTTCATTACATAGTAATTTTATTATGAGATACATAGGAAAAAAGCCATTTCTGCCTTCCCCACCAGTACCAAGCCTTAGTGCCACAGGCACGGGAGATGTATAACAGCAACTTTTAAAGTGACATAGTCAGCAAAGGCTATATCAAGGGTAATATCAATCGCTACATTTATTGTTTATGCGTACTACAAAAAACCAGATCCCTTCACTTTACTTGCTCCTTCCATATGGAGGATTCTTTCCTTACTTAAGGTTGGTTGTTCTCTTGTTCATTGGGCTGGATTTTTTACTTTTGTTTTTTGCTTCTTTCACGTATTCCCTGTGGGTCCATTATCAGTGTTTAGCTCTATGCAGCTAGGCTTTGATCAGCACTTAACTCTACTGTTCCTTTGAGAGCACTGAAGCGTTTCATATTCTACATTAATTATAAAAGGAAGTATTTGTTTGTCTTCCTTAACAGGTGAAATGTAAGCACTGTTCATAAAATTTTCATGAAAGTGATTGCTTAGGCCAGCATGACTAATATTATCAGTTCTTGTCTGGAGTCATAGTGAGAGCCAGTATCATACAGACATTACTACGAGGAATTAAAAGACAGATGAGTTTAATTTTTGATGGATGTAGGTGCTCTAATGTGCTGCAAATCAATTGAAATTTTGGCACAGCAAATGTTCAAAATACTACCTCTCAGTCAGAAAGTGCTGAAGTCCAAGCTGCTGATAAGCAGGATCCAAAATAGATTCTAAATATCCGTTCCCTTATCTTAAAATAAGGAAGTAAATTCTGCAGTATACATGCATTAGTTACTAAATTTAAAAGGTGTTTTGGTCTTGCCTGCCCACTGCCTTGCACAATTGTGTGCAAACCAAGTGTAAAAGCTAATGGCAAGTGGCTGTACAAAGGGGAAGTTGGGGGACAGTCATCTAGCCCATCCAAATTGTCATTGCAGGGGTGTATTCCCTGTTTCATATTTCACCCAGAATAGATTTTTGGGGAGCTTAAGCTGCAAGGATGAGTCTCCTAATAAAGTACAGGTTTTGCTGTCCCTTTCCTGGGAAGATTATGTTTTAAGGCCAAAAGAAAGAAAATTGTACTCCCCTCTCAGAGCAAGCCATAAAGTTCATAAAACTCCATCTTCTCCTCCATTTAAGAGTATGTATAGAAAAGTCCACCTGCAGTAGGAAATCAAAGGGCTAACAGAGCTACCTATTCAGAAACAATTATCTTGTCTCCATAGGTTGTTGTCTCCAGAGTCTAGTGGTGAAAATGTGCATTGTCCTTGTTCATTGAACATAGAATGTTCACTGAATTTTCACTGGGCATTGTCATTGTTCATTGTTTGCATTTTCATTGCTCATCCCATAGTTCATGTTTTTTTAAACAGAAATATCCAACTGCTGTTTCTTCTGTACTCCCTGATTAGTTTCCCACAGTATCCCAGATGTTTGCATACAGAAGGCCTGTTCAGAGGACAATAGTTCAATTAAGCTGTCATTTCAGAGGGTTTATTAATTTATACTCATTTCACATTAGGAAAAAAGACACAGTTGGAAAGATTTCACAAAAAAAGAATATGTAAAAACACAAGTTTTGAGTAGAAAAGTTCATGTTTTCCATAATCTCTCTGTGTGTCTCCTCTCTCTCATCAGAACTGACCAGTGTAATTGGCAGTAAAAACATCTGAGGTTCAATGAAAAATACTTAGACAAAAATACAACCATTCAAAGTGTTTTTGATTTAATGGAACATATCTGACATAACTTAGTTTAACTGGTCCAAGTAACACTAATGTGTTGGAGGACTTTTTTGTGGTTTATGAAGATTTTTCTGGTTTTGTTCCGCCCACCCTGCCTTGAGAAGGTTGCAAAAGATTGAAGAAATTAGTGGATTTTTGACCCAATGATGTGAATTTCACATCCCAAATATGTTGTATTATTGGAGACAGAGTAGATGATGTCATTCTTAAAGTGAAAAGCTGCATTTCTATTTTGATGGTTTCGGAACAACTACATGGATATACTTCTTTTCAATGTCCTGTAATTCACACACACAACCCCCCCCCCCCACAGTAAATTATTAAGAAACTGTGAATGTGAAGTCTTCACTTTCCATAAGGGTAGAAGTATGGTTCATACTAGGGACAAACTTGTAACCCTCTATAACTACAATTGAGGCAGCACTAAAAATTCAGGGACTAATGACTCATCCCTGTATAGCCTGATAGTACAGCAGTGAACTTTTACAAACAATATGGTTAATAATATCTTTTAAATATTTTTGGCTGGGTACATGTGACTTTTTTTTAAACTTGGAAATGTTTAATAATAAAAATAATTCCAGCTAAATTCTCAATCCTATCTCCATCCTACCTAAGCTGATGTCAGAGGAACTTTAAGTAAACTCTGTCTAAGTACATTCCTTCATCAGAATCTGCTCTTAAATCCCTCAAAAAGCATGGGCAGGTTTCCTCCATTCTCATTTTCAGCTTGGAGAATTAGGAACATTCGTAGATGTATTATTTTAAAAAAATGATAAGAACTTTCAATACAAATTTTGCCCTGGCAGTGTAGAAAGTCAATGGCATTTTTAATACTAGTTCAGATTTTTTTCTTCTCTTTCTGAATTGTTATAATTTCCTTGTCTTAGAAACTTAGGTTCACAAAAGAAGAATTTCATTTCAAAATGGAGAGGAAAAATATGTGCACTGCTCTGCACAGAGTCAAGCATGGGCCACTTCTCACCTCTTCCCAATTGCCCCTTCCTTTGAGTTTTTAAAGAGGGCCACTGCTGCAGGCACAAGGCCAGAGTGAGGGTTATGGCTAGCGTTCGAGCTTGGTAAAAGACACAGTCCCAGCCACGAGAAAGATACTGATTTGGTTTCCTTTGAGGGAAAGYGAGGCCACCAGAGCTGTGGCTTGAGCTGCACCGTGGAGACCAGGCCATATGGCCGGGGGGAGCTYGGGCAGGCAGGGTGGGTTAGGGTCCTCTAAAAGGGAGAGCCCAGGCAGCAGGGGATGGGTGTTTTGAGAAGGGCCTTTGACACAGCAAGGACATGTGTGGCCACAGCAAGGCCATGTACCATCTTGTGCTGCCCTGCTGAGAGGGTGCTGGGGCCGAGTTGGGAGCCAGAGCTGTGCGTGGGCCGAGAGCTGGGGTGGGAGAGGGAGGGCACAGGCAGGGGGGTGAGCTAGAGAAAGCACCTGGGGTCTACAGGTTGCAGTGGTCACCTTTGGTGCAGACCAGTGTGTAATGGAGTTGTTTACTCCTGCTTAGTCATCTGTGTGTTTTGAGTTTCTTTTCTAATCTGTTCTCTTAAGGATGGGGAATGTGACAGTGACTACCCGTTTTTTTCTATTATCAAGAGTCAAGCAATTAATGAAGAAGTTTCTGTACTTACAATATGTAATAAGGAGCAGTCTGTAACTTGCAGCCATAGTACTATAGTCTCATACGATAGGCAGAGTTGATATAATCTGACAAAATGCAGCCAGAGCGCGTGCCTTTGTTTTCCTCTGTGTTATGGTCCATGGAGAAATATATTAACGTACTGATTAGTTTCAAGGGCTTTCTCAAAATCCTAAGGTATCTGTGAATGTTTGCTATCTTTATAGGCTCCATTTTGGTGAATCACCAAGTTTTTCCTCTTGGATGTATGGCTTCAAAAGAGAATTAGGAAGAATGAATGATACCTAACGTACTTGTTTCTATTTTATTCTCTTGCTGTTCTACTTTTAATAAATGTCTTGATAGCTGGGGGTTTTATATACGTTGTGATCACCACATCTAGTTGGTCTGGTTGATTCTCTAGTTCCAATTTATGTGAAATCATAATTGGGCTTAATAACTTAATATTCATGTGGTGCCTAATTTAGGAAGCTATTTTTCTATATAATTTGTGGAAAGAAACAGATTTCTGTTCTTAAAGTTGTCTGAAGAAGTCTAAAAACGGTGTGCTGAAGGCTTCTAATTAGGGCATTCAAAATTAAGTAAATGTTGAATTATCTCACGAGTGCTCAACGTATCTTTATATATGTATGTGTGTTTAAAATACTGCTTGCTTGCACAGTTATATATTTGTAAACTACACAGCCAACACAAGATGATGTATACACCTGCTGCAAGGTGGAACAGACTTAGCAGTGTGCAGCAATATAACTTGTCTTAGTGACAGCTCATAGGGCAACACTCAGCAAACAACTTTTCAGTATGTGCTCTGGATGCAAGAAGTCAGGAATGTAATAGGAAAAGAAAAAAGTCCAAATGCTATGTTTTCATGCAAAAGATTCTATGACTTGCACTAAAATGGAAGAATTTCTGGCTGTTAATTTCTAAAAATGATTTTGCTGAAAGAGACCTCTGTCACTTCTATCCTGAAAAGCTATTTTGCCTTTTAATTTGTTCAGAGTGAAAATTCTGCTAATTTAATATGTACTATTGAAGTCTAAGAGAAGAATACCTATTTTCTCTCTCAAAATGTTGCACATCTGTAAAGATGAAATGTCATGGTAGCACAATATGTGTTAGTTCTAGTATTTCATAGGTTTCTTCCTTTGTTTGTTTCAGGCCTGTAATTGTGCCTGCTCTTTTTTTTTTTTTTTTTTTTGGAGCAAATCTGAACTGTATCCTACTTTTTAGTCAGCTGCCTATAGTTGCATGGAGTGTTTCAACTAAGACTTCATCACTCAGTAAAAAAAAAAAAGTTCAGTGAAAAAACCTGCATCCAGTGGCTTATACGCAGCACTCCTGGTAGTGTGTTTCAAAATGGGATTTGCCTCTTCAGCTTTGTTGTTGGTTCATAGTCAGGCTCTCAGTACTACTCGCTAGCTGGAAAGTTCCCAATTTGTCCTCCCCTGCAAAGGGCCTTTACTGAATAGTGTTTTGCTGATTTATCTCCCCACACCAACTTTTTGGACCACATTTCTACTTTAACAGAAGCATTTTGTGAATTTATGAAAGGCTTTTATGTGGGATCTATAGTAAAAATTCTCCCTCTGAAAATGGTAGCTGCAAAATCATATCTACCCTAATGAACCAAAATTATTATTCACTCAGCTAAATCAAACACATCTGGCACCTTGAATGTCTAATCCTACTCAGCCACATCTGTTACCTTGAATATCCAATCCTACTCATGATCTGTTTGTCCAGTCCCATCTCCCCTTTCCATTCAGTGAGTCCTGCTGTATTGCAGGTGGCTGTGGCAGTGACCAAGTTCAATATGCAGGATGATATTAGATCTCCTACCACACTTTTGTAGTGGTCTGAAATTTCAAATATCATTAAAATGATGGCCAATATGCAGATTTTGCCTGCAGTCGATCCTTAATCACCCTTATAGGTGTTACGAAGTCCCTTTAATCCTATTTACCCTCAGACTAATAACAGAAAGTCAAAAAGCGCAAAACTTCAGTTTAGACTCTCTGTAGATTTACTCTGTGGCAGTTATTGAAACTATCACCTCATCAACAGCAGTCCATGAAGGAAAGAGACAGCAAAGTATGCTGTGTCCTTTCATGTAGGTTAACTTCAGGATGATCATATTTGAAGCAAGTCTAGTGGCCTGCTGTGGGAAGAAAGGGTATAAAAAAACAGCATCACCCAGTTTGAATTCTGGAAGGGAACCAGCTGATAGGGTATTAGTAAGCCACAGATGAACTTAGTTTCCTAAAACAGTTCATGACATCCTTGCAATAGCTGTAGGTTTTAGAAAAATCTCTGTGGTGTGTTCTGACTACAGACTGTGGGCTGCAAGCTCTGTGTCGCAGCTGCATAAGCAGAGGATTTCAGGGAACTAGTGGTGCATCTCTTGAGCCAATATGTAACTATTTTCCAAGATGAATTAAAAAGCTATTTGCTCTGTTCTCCATGTTTCTATTCACACAAATGAGACCATGGCTACTCAGAGAAAGTTGGGGGAGATTCAGAAAGAGCTCCCGAGATAAGGAAACCTTTCCAGTACAGTCCCCAAACCATCTGGGAATCAGTTGTTCTGAAGCAACCTGTATAGACCAGGTTATAAAGGAAAACTAAGTAGTCCTATTTGTGGCCTCAGCTAACAATTAGGTAGCACTGCATTTAGACCAAAACTTCTACAATATCCTTCCCACACCCACCTTACATTACATCCACAACTCACTTCTTGTCTCCGTGAGCAAGAAATTTACTTTGGCTTTGCAGGGTAGCTGCATAAAATAACTGCAGCTCCATAACACCTATTTGCTCCAGGCAAGTCATCATTTGATGTTATTGAGGTACAAGTATGAGGCAGTGAGAAAGGTCTTGCTGAGACATGGAGTTAAAATTAATGTCACAGTGATAATGGAAGGATTTGAACAGGAAAGAGGTGTCCCTAGCTGTGATAGAAAAATGAAGGCACACACTTGCCCATTAGCAAGTCATCAAGTACTTCAACTGCATATCATAGCCATGCGAGCTAGTTATTATACCACTCACTGTGATTCAGTTTCCCATGAAAGGTGAGAGTCAGTAGTAACAATATTCATTTTATCTGACCAGTCACTTTGAAATATCTTAGGGGTTAGTCTTTAAAGCCTGTGACTGGCACTCTAGATTTTTCTGTGCTTTTACCAGAGCACAGTATTACTGTTGCCCCTTTGTGAGCTTGTCCTAACATGTGAGCTTGTCCTAACATGTTCTTTCCTCATTTAATTACTTAATTTCAACAGCAAAGGAAGAATCTTGTTAGTTGTCTTGACAAAGTTATTTAATATTGCAGAGGAATGAACTGTAGTAAGGTCAGAGAAGTCCATGTGTCTGAATGCATAACTGATATCCAAAATACCTGCATTTTGGTACCTGCTGGTGACAGTACTCTCTGGTTAAGCTCCCTTGGGTGGGTCAAAGATGCAGCTTGACAGACTCTCTTCTGCCTAATTGCTGCTGAAAGCATTACTCTTTTACAGTTCCTCAACCCTTATTCTCTAGCTATTTCTGATCATTTAAGCTACTGCTGTCCTGAAGAATTTCAAGGAAGCTTTCACCCAGGGAGATAGTAATGAATTCTTTTCTTCCTCCTCTACCTATGTATAGTAATATATTCAGTACAGTGGCATACCCAGGCCTCCTGCTGACACAAGAGCAACAAAACAGGAATTCATGAATTACAGTGGTAATATCTGCCAATACTGCTGCAGGTGCTTTAACAAAAGATGTACATGCATCTGCTTCCCTTTTCCATGACAGTGCTCCTGGTATTTCAGCAGTTGCATATGCACAATCTGATCTGATGTGCAGTGGCTTTGTCCACTGTCCCCAGACACATATTCCTATTTCTTCCTTGTCAGACTTGGAGGTGAGTTTCAGACTGAGCTGATCCAGTGGACCTCTCTTCCCGAGCCTGTAGAATCACTAGGTCCAAAGGAAAGCACCCACGGACAGAGATATGAAGGATGTTTCTTTTAGCAGCGGTTCTCAGACGAGACCAAGGGTGTAGTTTCACGTGCCTTCACTGTCTTGTGGTGTACTTCAGTGGCCACTGAACATCGTAAGCCCTGGTCCTCGATCTGTCAGGATTTCCTCCTGCAGCGTAGCTGTCACGATGTGGCAGCCCAGGAGAGACCATGCTGCCATCAACAGCAGCCTTCCTCTTTCTTCACACTCCGCTCATGCCATTGCCCTCAAAACAACCTTTAAAAAAGAAGGTGGTGTTCCCTACACAGTCATAAGGGAAGGGGGAACTGTAATTGTTGTTGATTCTAAGATTTTCTATGCAGAGACATGGGAGCAACTCCAAACCATGCAAGGAAGGGGTAGGATTTGGTACTGCATGTGGTGCTGCTCCTATGGCAAGGGGCCTCCTTTGGGGCTGCAATGGGAGAGAGCAATTTCCTTACAATTGGGCAAGCCTGAGGGTTTTCCAAAAGGAGTAATTTGCCTTTACAATTTTGCTTGAGGAGCAGGGGGGTGCTAAGTTTAAACTTAGGGTTTATTTTCCTTCTGCCTGCCCTTCCCTTTCAATGCTGTAAGGATAGTATTATGGACCCTATGCCAAAATCTCTCTGTAGGAAACATTCATGGTCCTGCACAGTAAGGTTCTTTGGGAGAAAAAARCACTGATATGGAATCAGGTATTTATTTATCTTCTACATTTTTTAAGACTGGTTTGTTTTAGCAAGGTGCAGAAATGCTGTTTTCAGAAGCCAGAGTACTAACAAATGTCAAAGGGACAAGTGCGACTGGCAAAAAACACAGGCCAGGCCCCCTTCACTGAGTCCTGAGAAATGCTCTCTTTGTTTCTTTGCACAGGCTCTACCAGCCAACAGCTCAACACAGCTGGTTTGACTCTCTCCAGAGTATGCGCATAGGAGGCTACTCTACCCCAAAACTCCTTTTGGGCCACGTGGCAAGCTGAAGCCATTCATTCTTCTGTACAGCTGCTTCAGGATACAAAAGGAACTTTATTAAGGGTTTTCCTATGTTCTAACAGAAAGCCAGTTGAATTCCTTAGATAGTTTTGGGGTGTAGTGATGAATGTATTAATGGCCTGTCAAGGCAAATGTCACCTGATCCACCAAAAAGGAAAATAGATCTGGGTCTTAAATACTGACCTAAGAAGTAATTCATATCCTTGATTATTTTAATGATCTCCAATTAAATGCTTTTAACAACACTTTTTCTATTTCAAAATCAATGCCATGTTACTATGACAGAGAATGATTAGAAACACTTGCATAGCTCCTTGGGTTTGCTTAATGCAGTGTCTCATTGCTACGGCTCACTACAAAGAAAATGTTGGCGAGAGGTTTAATAGATGAGATGTCCTTTGAAAATCTTCTGTGATGTTTCTGGAGGTTAAAACCAAAACCTCCATCCAGATGCTACTGTAGCCCTGCTCTGATTCCTTCATCCAGCTCTGCCACAAGGGTTCTCTGCTTTTCAGGTCTCTGACAGATGAGTGCCGGGAAATCTTCCCAGGGAACTTTCTTTAATCTCCTCACCTGTCTGCTGGAGGCTATCTTCTCCCGATATCTCTCCTGCCTGCCATGCCTCAGCTGCTCCAATTCACAGTCTGGCATCTTAGCTCAAAAGCACCTCCAGCAGCAGTTAAGCTGTCACATTGGGCTTTCTACTAGAGAGCTAAGGTGCCAGCACATACTCCCTTTGGCAACTCTGCTCCAAGGCTCTGACAGGCAGAAAATGCTGCCCCTCTCTTATTTTAGGCTTGCAACAACAAAAGAGACGGCAGCTTTTCTTTCAAACAGCTTGCAGTTGTACCCAATGGCTGTCACAAAATCTTGGAAATCTCTGAATTCCCTCATGGATAGCCATGACAAAGGCAAAAATCTCTGTAATGGTATTTTGTGATCACGCACTGCTGAAGGAAAGAGTTTTGTTTGGTTTTGTGCTAAAGAATCTTACTGAAGTTATGTTAGTAGAGTAACCAAATGCCATTCTGTATTAACAGCAGTGTTTACTGCTGGTATGTCCTTTGTTTTATTTGTATTTTTGATAATGAGAGGAGGAAGCAAGTTCTGAGGGATTAGATATTGGGCAAAGATTTTTTGTTTCTTTTTCTTCTTATACATATCACAATTTTCTTTAAATTGTATCTGAGGATGTTGGATGTACTGTGTGAAGTTTCACTGCTGTTACAACATGAATCTTTAATTTCCTGTTTACAGCCAGTGCTGATTTCCCATACAACGGTCAAGCTATAGGAGATGGAGTTAACAGAAACTCAGCCATTATTGGAGGTAGGAAAAATGTCTTTTTTTTGTAAGATACTTTGCAGTATGATTGTGAAGGTTGAATTGTAGTTGGTAACATATTCAAGCTATTTGCTAAGACCTGTCTATGTGGGAAAACTGCACCAGAACAAGTTAAATAGAAGTTTATGTATTCAGGCACATTGTTCTGGTAAAATGGTTTGTTCTCATTTAGTTTGTCCCCTCAGATGCAGTTTTAAACGGATCTAAGTATTAGTATTCATAATCCACATATGAAACATCCATGCAGAGAGCTATATTGGTATAGTTACTTAGGTTATAGAATTAATTCGTATGAAGAGGCAGGACATTTTCCCAGTTATAACATTTCAACATGACTCTATTTCAAATGCTATTTGTTGCACTCTTGACAAAAATCACTCATGATCCTACCTTGTTTTTTAGCAGCCAAGTTCTGCTATAATTTATGTGGCTGGTAATCCCATTCAATGAAATAGGTTTCCAGGTGAGGTTAAGTAATTCCAGAACTGGCCTTGAATTAGCATTTAAATGAAGACCACCTGGCCATCTTCAGAAATAAAGATCTTGATAAAACTTGTGCATGCATGCAGTTGTCTGCCCTGTCCCGTAGTATAGAAGAGTTGTAGCATAACTCTCATGACAGAACTTTATCACTGCATTATATTCTGAAAGGATGTAGAAATTGTTTTTCAAAGATCAGCCTAATATTTTTCAGTCAGTTCTAGATGCAGATAAAATGACATGCTGGTGTTGTTTTTTTTGTTGTTGTGTGAAGCAACACTGAATATAGTAGTATGTGCAGTCTAACTAAATTTCCTGTTTCTTTCCCTTGGCCCCCTCAAAGGTTTATGTTTCCATACCCAGATTTAGGTTAGTAGCTTTAGTTTCAATTTGTTGTCTTATTTTTCCTTTTTATTTTATTTTTATTACTACTTACACTTTTCCCCTAATACTTTGACACCCTACAGTACTACAAGGATAGTATTACATTCCTTGGAAAATTCAGACCATACCTAAACAACCTGGTTGTCCAAAGCATCAGTTAATAAAAGTGGTATAAAATATTTCTGGCTGATCTCAAGATTTTTTGGCCTGAGAACTTGATAACCTCTTCACCTGACAGATAGGCATTTGAAGAGAAGGGCCAAAAAAGGAAAAGTGCTTTTTTAGCACATACATACCTATGCCTAAGAGGGCAAAATGTATGATGCTCCTATGTAAGAGGGCTGAACTCCTAACAGACTATTGCAGGGGGCGCAGCTGAGGACAGATCTGAGGATAAAGCCATTGCACTTGTAATTATGTGGAACCAGTGCCTAGCAAGTGGAGTGAGGCAATGGTGAATATACAAAACGAATTTTATAGGCACTGTTGAGGGGCTATGATAGACGTGTACGGTCATCCGGTTGGGAAGTGTACGGAAGTGTCTCCATCCCCAACGCATGTGGCGTTTCTCTCCCCTACTTCCGTCTTTTCTCCTCTCCTCTGCTTAGGCGTCATCGCTGTGGTGATCTTCACCATCCTCTGCACCCTGGTGTTCCTCATCCGCTACATGTTTCGCCACAAGGGCACCTACCACACCAACGAGGCCAAAGGGGCAGAGTCGGCCGAGAGCGCGGACGCGGCCATCATGAACAATGACCCCAACTTCACGGAGACCATCGATGAGAGCAAAAAGGAATGGCTCATCTGAGCCCAAGCGGCCGGGGCGCGGGGGGGCACCAGCCAGGATGGGGGGACGGGAGGGGACTCTTTCAGTGAGGAGAGAAAACTGCTTCGGACTCTTGAGCACATATACGGTAAAAAGATCAGCACAACTGGAGGAGCGAGTGACAAAAAAAAACAAAAACATTGAGACTGGAGAAAAAACAAAAAAGAATATCGCAAGCATTTAAGAGAAATACTTTTTAATATTTATTTACAGCAAATTGGCCCTTCTGTATCCAAACAACTACAACAAAGAGCGGCTTTACAGCTTCAGCATTGGTTAAAGTTTCCAGTAATACCTGTCTTTTTCTGTGTGCGTTTAGAGGGGTTCTGAATGCCTGTGACGATAAACGGGGCCGTTTTTTTTTACATTTTTTAAAAGCTGTTTGAAAATGTGGATAGTTCTGTCTCGAGAACAAGTGACAGAACGCTGTTCTCGGCGTTTTTTTTCCCTCCATGGCCAGTCACTTCCAGACAGGTTGCCATAATCCCCAACCTTTATCGTATAAAGTTTCGTTTTGGTGTGGTTTGAACTGGGGGGTTGAGGGTGGGGGTGGGACAGGGAGAAGTGGGTTGGTGCTTAATGCAAATCCTATTTGCCAGTTTGCTCAAAATGCCATTCGGTGGGTGCCCACCCTGTCGGAGACCAGCCTTTTGACCCAGGCACTTTGTTGATTGTGTACCCTACTTATCAGCAATGTAAAAATACTGTTACTACTACTACTACTACCACCAGAGAGGAGGAGTATCATAAAGCACAGGACGCTTTAGTTTTCTGTTACTTTGTTGGACTCTGAAGGATGACGATGCTGAGTGAGTCTGTAGACGTAGTCTGTATCTTTGTCTTTGGCTGTGCCACTGGTGAGCTGAGGCCGGGTTAAACTCAGCTCCACCCGTGACATGTTGCCACATCCTGTACCTAGGCATAAGCATTGTAGTAGGGAATTAGAGCCAGACCTTGTTTGCTTCTGTTTCTTTTTTATAGGCTGTCGCAGAAATATTAGTACAGCTTTAGTGAATGCATTTGAACCAGCAGGCTTTACATAATTTTTGCAACTTTGGCATAGCCATTTGTTCTTTAAATGTTTTGTTTCAATCCCTTTGGGAAGAAAACCGCTGTTAACGGTGTCCGCTCAGGCAGGAAGGTGAAACTAAAGAAGCTTGAAAACTCTGCCCAGAGAGAATATGAGAAACACACAGTGCTAGAGTTAATTTTCAATCCACAGATTTGCCTGAACTTTTTTAGTCTCTTAAGGCGGTTTTAAGAACAGCAAGGACAATACTGAGTGCAGCAGGGATCGGGGTCACTTGGACCAGAGGAGTTTCAGACACCAGCTGAGAAGTAGGCAGGCAGTTTGTAGTAATGGTGAGGGGGCAGCCTGAAGAGCTAATATCCTTTGATGGCAATAAAGTAGCTTTAGCTTGCCCTCTGCACAGAACACAGTTCTCCAGTGGTCTGGTTTGATAGAAATTTTAAGTCCTTATGGGTAGTTTGTGTAGCAGAACAAAATAAAGAAATGAATGTATTGCAAGGCATTTCCTGTGCACTAGAAGCAGAGCAACAATACCAAGAGTTTCTCTTTAAAAGTATTTATGCTCATGAGAGTTTTAGATTTACTTAATCTTTAATATTGATGGGTTTAGTATGCACAGGTTTAATCCATTTTTGCTTACAAGAAAGATTTATTTTTTAAATTCAGATCTGCAATCTGATACACTGAGCAGAGCTGCCATCTTTAATTTCTTTGTCTCTTTGCTTTGTATCTTTCATTTTTCTAGTTGATGCTATAAAATGAAACAAAACAAAAAAAGATTTCATGGAGGGAGAGGAAAATATTGGAGTCTTACCTGGCAAGAAATTTATAAGCACAATTTGTCAGATAGGGAGACAAGACAAAATAGTTTGATTTTAAGGATGGTAGCATATAGTCCTCTTCTGGATTTGCTGAACATAGATTTCAAACCAAATCAAACCCATTGATTTCTTCCTTTTATGAATTTGGACTTAACATATAACACACTGTCAATTAAAAAAAAGTATTGACTTCCTCAGGTAAATATGTGGCAAAGGGGTTCAGGTAGGAATGAAAACCACCTTTGCCACTCTTGTGCTCTGCAGTCTTTTGCCTGGCTTCCAGTGTTAGCCTTTCCTTCTCTTGTGCTTAATTGAGTGGATGAGCCCTTATCCTTGTTTAATCATAGATGTAAGATGAGTCTCCACCCCTTGGAGAACATTAAAACATGGAATGAATCTAGACTGCATCACTAACTATTCGGCAAGATACTTCAGTTGTTTCATGTCTCAAGCACAGATGTCTTTGTGTGATTGAAAGAGTTCTCTCTTCCATGTGATGTTGTATTTAGTTTGATTTTTAATGGTATTTCAGTCCACTCTCAAAAAAAAAAAAAAAATCCTTGCCTGTAACTTCGAGTTATCAAGAGGAGGGAGTATATCATCATTTGCATAGACTGGGATTTGGGTTGTTCACTTTCTAATCTGAATGTAATGTTTGGGAGGGGGACCAGACTCATAACCTGAGAGACAAGAATCCTCTGCATCTTCACATGAGAGATACAACCCTGGCAGCTGCTGTGCAGATTTGCCAAGTGCCTCAGGATGGAGCTAGCAGGGAGAGACAATTCGGTCTCTGCCTACCTGAGTCTTTGGCCAAACTGCTGACAGTTGTCTGGGTTATGGTAGTGAGGTCTGTGACATCTACCCACTGATTTGTTAAAAGAATACTAGCTAATATCTCACTACCTTGCAAGCAAGTATCTCTAGAAAATAACCTTGGACCAGTGCACGTGTGGAAGCTGTAAATTAGTGTCTTAAATTTGAATGTTTCAGGGTTTGTTTCTTAACAACAGGGTTTAAGTTTCTTAAATCAAGTTGCAAGCATCTGTGTCTCTCCATTAAACTGAACATCAGGGACCTCTTTATGGGAGGTTAATTAATGCTGTGTTAAAACGATGATAATCTTCAAACTGGTCATTATTTTCCTGATAAGTCACTTTCCTAACTCTACAATTGCTTTGAATTAATCATTAGAATTCTTCCTGAGAGCTACATTAACAATTCTGTATCTCTTTAAACTGGACCTTAGCCATGATATTGTAGACTAGCAGCTGTTCTCTGTGTGGGCATTTGATGACTGTAGGTGACTTTCTGGCTGTCTGCTTTGTATTTCCATTTTCAAGAATGGTTATGTCTAATTACAAGTGCTGCCCACTCACAGCCTTAGGAATGAAGGAGGAGCAAGCTCAGAGAAGTAACGTGTATATTTTTGCTAGCATCGTATATACTCTGAGGACTTCTTCCTCTGTGTTTCTATTATTGGAGGTTAAAACAAGGTTCTTAGTTTACTTCACCCATTCTTATTTATGACAAAAATCCATAGTGTTTGACAAGTATTATCCATATTCCTGTAGTGGGAAAATCTGATGGAGAGGAGAGTGGATCCTGCTTTCATAAAACTCTGTACTTTCCCCAAACAATATTAAAATAATCAGTCTTATATCAGCTGCTTTAATTGCTTCACCTATTTTCAGTGCAGAGGAAAATGTAACTCCTAGTGCTAGCTGGGGAACTGAAGCGTGCCAGCTGTGCTTCTAAAAGGCCTACTCCCGATTCCACTGGAACCAATGGCAAAATTGCCACTAACTCTGAAGAAAGCTAGGCTGGGCTCAGAATTAGGAGTCTCAGTGTTAGTGAAATAATGTAAGCAATATTTGGATCCTCATTCACAACGCACACAGACCACCAGGTAATGAGTTTGGAACTCCAAAGACCCAAAATACTGAAAATCTAATTTTGATATCAACGCAGCCTTTAGGGAAAAACACCATTCCAATGTCTTGTTTTTTAATAAAATCATTCAGACACTGCTTATTCCATATTTACTGACAGCAAATTCAGATGTGTTAAAGAGGAATATGTATCTTTAATTGGTACTGGAGTATTTCTGCATTGTATTTTTCTTGTCTTAAACCATACCCGTACCCTTTGTATCTTGCATAGCAGTTACTGCTTCAAAGGTATGGCAGCATTTTAATATCATGCTCTAGCTGGCATGATGTTTATGAAAGGATGCTTGTTATCAATTTACTAAGACTGCCAAAGCAGTGGTGTGTATGCATAAGTTTATTGTAGTGATAAGAATTCAGTTTAAAAGACTCTAGTAAATAATTACATTTTATTTAAAACAGTGTGTCCTTTAATGGCAGATGCATCTGATTTCCAGGGTAGCTACTGAAATGTGAAGCTCTCTCTGTTTGATAAGCAATAGCTTTTGATATGGTTTCTTCCTTGGATTATTTTACATTCCAGCAAGCATGGTGACTCTGTAAGGACGCAGTTTTTGAAAAGCAGAACCTAAATTTCATTAATCACTTTTGGTTATCCATCCTAGAGAAATGAAACAGAAGCCTTACCTTCTAAAAGCAACAGCATGTAAATTAGAATGAAAGAAGGAAAATATGTATGTACGCCTAATATCTTCTGTGAATGTCTTTCCTTTTAACTAAAGTTCTATTAGAAAAAAAATTGGTGAATAAAAAAAAGAAAGAAATTCTAAATAGTTTTAATTAGCCTAACATCTGTTTCCTTGTGCTTTGTATGTTCTGATCATTGTCTGTAATTTTTCCTTCTCTAGTACCAGAAAATCAGTTTGGAAAGGACAGAAATTTCTGCCTCATAAGAAAAGACGCAAAGTACGTGAAACATGGGGACTTCAGAATGCAGTTATACATAACAAGAGAGGTTAAACAAAACCAGGAGAGAATTACTAAAGTGCATTTAGGTTCTTCCTACATCAGGCAGCTCTTATGGCATGTTGTGTCCAAGAGTCTTGGGTAGTGTAAATTCACACCTGTGGAGGTTGACTGAGAATCTGAGCATAGCGTTTTGATACAGATGAAATGATTGCCTTTCTGGAGTTATTTTTCCCATTCTGACCATTCTGCACAACAGCAGCACCAGGTTCTGCCACTGCTTCTCTTTGTTATTGCGGTATCGGCAGCATTGCCTGCTTTGCACAAGTTCCACTCTAAAAATGACTTGCTGTGGGTCACTTGCCTTCTTTTCCTCTCGTAGATCTATCCTTTCCTTTTTGAATGTGAGCCTTGTGTTGAAGTCATCAAGAAAATGTATGCACAGCTCCACAGACTTGGGTCTGTTTCTCTTAATAAACTACTTTATCAGGCTTTAAAAAGTTTTTATGAGAAAGCATTTTTATAAAAGAACTACTTAAGTGCACTTGAGTAAAAGAGTGTGAAATCTAGGCAAAGACGCATCAGTGCAACAGCCACCAGAGTCAGCAGGACTGTGATTGTACCGATTTGTTGCTCTGTCTACAGAATAAATTGCCTTAACCACCATTCCAAAGTCTTGGCCCTGTCCAAGACCTTAATGCCCCTTGCAGAATATAATTGCGGGTCAAGTCCTGTGATGCCTTGTGACCAGGTTTTGACTGTACTGACTGTTGTAAGCGTCAGAGGGGAACACGGTCCCAGGGACCAAAGGAATATTTTTCATTTATATAGGAAAGTCCCAGGGCAAAGATATTGGAGTAAAGATTCTTTAAGTTTAAACCATTTCTGATACGTGTGCACTGTGACACAAAGCAGCAAAGTCTTTGCTTCTTGCTGTCACAACGTGTGGTTCACTGAGGTCACAAGTGTGGGGGTGTGCAGGTGCACATTGAAATACAAGGCCATTTTGGATGAGATGTCTGCAGCTCTTAAGTATTTACTGCCATAGTGTGGGTATACAGCGGATAACATAATTATACCAAGCTTGTTTCAAATACGGGAGTCTGCAGTGCTAGCAGAATCACTCGTACTTGAAATTAAGTGCAATTTTGGAGATAAACTCAGACTTTGCCCTACAATATTTCTCATGCTACTTTAAATGAGAGCAAACTTGGACCTAGTTACGCCAAAAATATTTATTTAAGAATCCATAACACAGTTCTCTTTGTAAGACTCCATTTAAATCCATAATACAGTTCTCTGTAAAACTCTGTTTAACTCTGACTTCCACATATAGGCAGTTTTCCTGAAACACTGTGCTCTAAACCCTGATTATGCCATCAGCTTACAAACCAGGAAGAAAAATGGCTGATAAACTCTTTAAAAGAAGTCACTTCATATAAAAGGGAAATTCTGATATGAACAGATCCCTACGCAGAGAGTATTTCTTTTGAGTAGTTTTCTATTTTCAAAACAGCATATGATCGAAGTGAACCAATTATTCTAAGTGATATAAAGCACAACCAGAACTGCTCCTGTGAAAAGGAGTTTGGGATGAAGGTATTCTGCAAATATATTTAGATCAAATAACAAATTTAATGCGTCCTATTCCTTCTGTGATACATCAGCTTCCAATAATGTCTGCTTGTGCTCCTGCTAGTAATCTTTTTTTTAAATGGAAAAACATCCAGATTAAACAACCAATATGAGAGAAAAGTCTGTATCCCTTGTTTAAGCACTTATTGATGTTACTGCTCTGGTATGTAATAGGGCATAGCAAATGGATATTTCCTCAGACTTACATTTCACAGAATTAATTCTATTCTCTACAAATATCAGAGATGTACTACTACCATATTAATTATTAGAGCATAAGGACATTTATACTGATAATATTAACTGTCATTCTGGATTCTTGCAAAGGGCTGCTATAATAAGGGTTTTTTAGTTGAAAATTCATGTCAAGGCAGGTAGATGACATTTTCTAAGAAATAGGAAATGTAAATTATTGGAATTACTCAATCTGAGGGAAAGTTTAGCATGCTAAACAATAAATACCTGGAAGAGTTTCTTGTTGCCCTCCAGCTAGTGATTTAGGATAGATGCAGTGATGTGGCTATTCATATACCATGCTCATACTTTTTAGCCAAAATATTTGAGCTTCTCCTGTCTTTCACGTGTTTTAAAAAAACTGTGGCAAGAATACAGTTGAAGGTATGAAACTTAAGTGAGGTGCTCTAGGCAGTTGGTGGCAGAGCACAAAATCACCAAGTCTCAGGCTGTTCTTCTAGCTCTTGGTCTGGCCTTGCTTCAAAGGCAATTTTTAGGTGTGTTGCTGCCTGTCCCTGTCTATTTTCCCCTTTCTCCCGTCCTTTTCCCACTGGTGCCATTTTCCAGTCTGTAGGCTGTCAAGAAACTCTTATTTAAGCCAGACTGGAAAGAGCCACTGGAGCAAGTCAACAAACTCTTGAATCAGGCAGCAAGCAGTAACTTCAGGTGATGCAAGTCAGGTTGAAGCAGGCTTCCTCTGGGAAATCCCCAGCCTAACAGAGCTCCTGTATTCAGTCCTGGCTTTGGTCAGCAGTGGGGCAACCAGCCAACTCTGTGCCATTTTTTTTAAAGCCACATGCAAGTATGTGAGATAAATAAACTTAGCTGAATAAAGACAAGGCAGTCATCCCATTTATGCTAATATTTATTCTCTAAATTGAGTATCCTCAGAGCTACTGTTAGTGTGTCCCTGAAGCAGTCTGACCTTGGAACAGTCCATAAATCATTTGCAGACTGGTCCGACAAACCAGTGCTGCTTGGTCTTAAATATCTGTATTAGGTAAATGTTTAAAAATAAATTTATGGTATGCCACAATAAAGCACTGACGTATGTTGGGATGACTGGACACCATATCAACAGCTAGTTGTACTTTAGATTCTGTTATAAAATCAAGGCCTGCTTGCAGAGGGTTTTTTTTTTGTGTGTCTGTAACTTGCATTAATGTGATCTTTATCCCTGATATATAAACTGCTGCAACAGGGCAAGGTAACAAAAAGAAATTCCCACTGGAGCACACCCTGAAGCCCAGCGTAACATTCCTGGTGTAGGAGTAAAATGCTGTACAGATCTAACTTCCCCTTGTTTGTCTTTCCCAACCCACTACCCACCACCTAAGGCCGAATGGAAAGAAATTGGCTAACAAACAGTTCTGTTTTTTCCCATCTCTTCCTCTAGTTTAGAAAAGCCTCCTCTCACTGATAAAACCACCACCTTTTACTGTCATGATATGTAAACTCCTCCACAGCTCTCAGTAACACTTGCTACTTTGACTTACGCTGAGCTCTCTCACCTCCCTAAAATGTGACTAATTTAGTGGGAAGGTTGTATGCCGCTGAACTCGTATCACATGTTATATTTGCAGCAGTTTTTCCCGTTTATAGTACTCAGTGACTGAAAGTAAAAGGTTGTTTTCCACCATCTGCAGCATTGTTTTCTAACTTGTTTGTATTTGTTCCAAAATTACAGCCTTGTCTGGCAAAGAGAGTCTAAAAACATGCATCTACACTTCCTTCCGTTCAGCATGCTCACCTTGTTCTGTTCAGTTCATATTTTTCCCAGGAGATATAAATTCTAAAGCAAATGTCTGGCAAAAGCTATCTTTCATTTTCTTCAGGGGCACAAGATGTCAGAATTAATCCTCAGATGTGCCTTTCCCTTGTGCTTTTGTGGCACATATAAAAGGCCAGTGGTATCCTCTGAAGTTTTTATAGCGCCATTATAAAAGCATTGCCTCTAATGGTTTTAATCACTTGGAGTTTTAAAGGTCTGTCTCAACAGGGGCAACACCTCACCACTCTCACAGATTTCAGCTATTACCATGTCCAGGAAAATTCTTAACAGTGTTTATGAAAGAATTTTGTTTTCATTGGACCAGCATCTATTCTCACTTAGATGGGGGAAAACCAAAACCTGCTTCTCTATGTGGAGTTTCTGAGATATTATACTCACTCTGTTGCAACCCCTACATTGTGTCTGATCTTTTGAAGCCCCAACTACTTAAGACATGGGATCAAAGTCACTTTTGAATAGAGAAGGCGAAGGCATCTCTTGATTCCCATTAAGTCTTACTTTGAAGCACAGTGCATTTGCTTTCCACAAATTCGCATTGCATGGTTGGTTTCACTTCATATCCCGATATGGAAGGTATTTAATTCCGCTCTGCTCTTCAGTGGATCAAGACACATCAGTGGGCTGTGCAGGTGTGACGTAAAATATCTTTAGTCTTAGCAAACCGTTCACTGAGCAGCCAGAGTTCAGGGAGTTCCTCTGACACAATGGCTTAATTCGGCACAACATTCCTCAAAGGCTTCAGCTCCTTGACAACTCTGCCACCCTGTTTGACTACTGCTGATTAACAGCCTGCTGGAAATGGTCTGTACTGATGTAATCCTACACGTAGATGTCATACCTAACAAACAGTGTTTTATTTCATGGGAATCAGATTAATTCGTGGGGATTCAATAAATTCCCCCATTACAGAGAGCTTGGAATGTGCTCATTTGGAAGCTTCTTACTGACATATATATAGAGAGATATATAGATAAATAGATATTTTTATGGAGATGTTTTATAAGTGGCCTTTACTTTGTGCATGGTAATTATTGCCAAACTGTTGTTATTTAGGAGCTACAGAATGGCTGGTGCTGCAGCCTTTGGAAAGTAACCACTTGTCTCTGTTGCAAGTGGGACCTGGGATGCGGGCTTGTATTTTGATTTTATTATTCAGCTATGGTTTGGATTTGTTTTTTGTCTCCGTGTTTGTTTTTTTTTGGTGTTTTCCTTCCTCATTGGTTCTCTGGTGGGGACACACTGGGCTGAAGCAGAAACTTATTTCTCAGTCTTTGAGAGTGGGATTGAAGCCATCTGCATCATATAACTCTCCAGAAGCACCTGCCATGCACAGCACATTATGGTGACTAGTGTGAGGGCCTCAAAACACAGTTTCTTTAGCAAGCTATTGGGGTCTTCACACTTTAGTGAGGTGCTACTATTTCTCTGGCTTTGCTTGGCAAGACAGCAACCTAGCACCATCTGGTCTATGGATATAGCCTAGTAGGCAGGAAAAGGGGTCAGCAGAGAGTAGGACCTGAACGAGGATTCAGGCAGAGATTCGTAAACATAGCAGTAGCAAAACACTGACAAAATTGCTACTGAGGCAGGTTATTTTACTTATAGTTTTCCTTTACTCCTTCTTTTTTTCTTTATACTTTCTGTCTGTATGCCATGTGTGAGTAATCTCTATCTACTGGCCAGCCAGCTCTCAATAGTTTGGGCTCTTGGTTAGAGATAAAAATGTAGCTCRTGCTTTCCTATCTCACTCCTGCCACAACGTTGTTGCCAAGCAGTCTGCACCCAGTAAATGCACAGGGCCATTATTGATCAGGAAAGCTAAACCAGCCTCTCACCCTGTCCCTCCAAACCAGGTTGAAAGCCAATCCCAGGGTTATGTGCCTCCAATGCTGGCCCAGCTTCCTGGTGGGTGAAACAAGATGTCTGTTGCCAGTTATTCTAATCCACAGTTTTTTTTACTGAGCACAATTTTTCCCATGGGAAGAGAAAGCTTTATCAGGATATGACAGTTATTTAAACAAAAATGTGTATATTAAAAAAATGCTAATCTGAAAGTATAGTGTATCTGAGATTCCTCTGTTATAGACATTTAGTCTACAGATTTATGGCTACATTTGCTATGTTATGCTTGAATAAACATGTAATTCATTGAAATACACAAGACCGATAAAAGTAATATGATCTCTTTAAGGAGAATAAACTGTTTGTAAATTTATAAAGAGTATAATCTATTAGGCCTTATTTGAAGTATGTACCGTGGTTTGGTAAAAGTACAACATTAAAAGAGCCTTGCCAGATAAGACTGTTTTTTGTGTGTGCATGTATGGTTACTTTTATTTTTATTTATTTTTTAAACATCTTGGTTTAACAAGAAAACTTAACCAGCTGGGTGTGTAAAAGCCTGAGATGACGTGCATGGCGCTCCTCAGAAAACAGGAGAACTCTTTGCAGAATCTGACATTACAGCAATTACATGTGAATACGTCGCTTATGCCAAAACCAGCTTCTGAGGACTTTGACAACCTGTCTTTGTGTGCTTTAATGACTGCCTGTTACAGGAATCATCTTGATGACATTTACACCGCAGTGTATAAGAGGTCAGATTCTCCAGACATCTTCATTTCTTGCTTCCAGACATGTCCTCAGGCTGGTTTTAGCATGGCCTAGACAGGGTTCATGGGAGAAGAGGAAAGACTAGGTTCAGGTGTGCATGTGGGTGAGATGTGGAAGGGCTGAGCTTGGTGGGCCTGCTTCGCTTCGTCTGTGCATACCGTCCCCTCTTGAGGCAGCATCACATGAGCAATGGTGGATGGTCAGGAAGCCCTTCGGAGAAGCACCTCAACGTTGCCTGCCGCAACAGTCCAAGGGATGCACGGAGTTGGCCATGGAGCAACCAGCTTCCAGCTGCTTCTCAAATTACCCAGGGGAAAGGGAAGTACAGACAAAATGCATTAACTTGAGCGTGAAAATAAGCACTGATTTAGGGTAGGTTTAGCAAATGGAGGGGCCAATAATCTCCTGGAGATCACAGAATCGTCACAGAACGGTTGAGGTTGGACGGGACCTCTGGAGATCATCTAGTCCAACCCCCTGCTCAAGCAGGGTCATCTACAGCATGTTGCCCAGGATTGTGTGCAGACGACTTTTGAGTATCTCCAAGGATGGAGACCCCACACCTTCTCTGGGCAACCTGTTCCAGTGCTCTGTCACCCTCACAGTAAAGAAGTTTCTCCTCATGTTCAGACGGACCTTCCTGTGTTTCAGTTTGTGCCCATTGCCTCATGTCCTGTCACTGGGCACCACTGAAAAGAGTCTGGCCCCATCCTCTTGACACCCTCCCTTCAGATACTTACACACATTGATAAGATCCCCCCTCAGCCTTCTCTTCTCCAGGCTGAACAGGCCCAGCTCTCTCAGCTTTTCCTCATATGAGAGATGCTCCAGTCCCTTCACCATCTTAGTAGTCCTTTGCTGGACTTGCTTCAGTAGTTCCAGATGTGGCCTCACCAGGGCTGAGCAGAGAGGGGGGAATCACCTCCACCTGCTGGCAACACTCTTCCTAATGCAGCCCAGGAGACCACTGGCCTTCTTGGCCACAAGGGGTAAGATTAAAGCGCAGGTAAATCTGTGTACAGTCTCTCAAGGGATGGGACAGGTGAATTTGTTTTTCTGGATCATTTGGATTCTCCCCCAACTAAATTTTGCGTAAAGGTCTTTATGGAAACAAAAGTGGCTGGGGTCACCACTGATAGGCTGGAGAATTTTGAAGGAGGACTGATTAAAGTAAATAATAATAATAATTCAGACTAATCCTATCACAGTGCATCCAACTGGTGCTTATTTAATGGGAGAAAGATCTGAGAAAGTTTTAGGCTTCTTCATAGCAACAGCCTGTGCATTACACTCGCACGCCATAGGCTATGTTGCAGTTGTGTGGCTCTTCCCTCCACGCACACACATCTATCCTGTTTGGATGGACTACATCTCTCCCTGCCCAAGTCATATCACATGCATCTAAGGCTACTCCAAGTTGGCACCTTTGGGCTTCAAGTAGTATACATAGGTGGGACTGCCAGGAAACTAATCACATATTATTTGGGCACCAGGCATAGCAAGCTGTGACCTCCATTTTTCCCCTGCCCTCCTGAACAAGGAGATAAAACACTTGACTTCAGCTTTGATCCCAGCAGAAGGCACCTCATGGTTTGAATAATTGCTAGCCAGTACCCTGGGGCGTATTATTTTGTACAACCACAGACTTCCCCCCCCCCCGCTAATGTCACTCTCTTATCCTCTTCTGTAAATCAAAAAAAAACTTACAGCCCTCTTCACCAGAGTAAGGCAGATATTTTTGCACTACTCACCAGCAGCCCAGTTCATCAGCTTTAAATTAAACAATGCCAGGTGTGTTTAATACAGGCTGGATTAGGGAGGATTGCTCAGGGGGTTGCTAGTTTGGGAGGGGGGTCCCATCCTTTTTGTAGGCTTCCTCCTGCTGTCCTCCTGCTCCGTCCCACATGATGGCCCAGGACTCTCCCTCTGCACACGGTCCAGGGGATGCCCATGGGTGTTGAAGATGCGTTAGTGTTGTCTACGGGACATGAAAGCATGGGGCCATGCAAGCCAAGCTGTATGCTTCCCCTGACCCATTGGTAAAGTGGGCATCCCAGCCTGCCATTGCCCTGTATAAGGTTTTTTCCCCCCCCAAGAAAAGATTTCGGCTGGCTTCTCACTAGAGGCTGGAGTTCTGGGTCCGGTGCTG
The DNA here is from genome assembly GCF_003343035.1 of Apteryx rowi. Lineage (NCBI taxonomy): Eukaryota > Metazoa > Chordata > Aves > Apterygiformes > Apterygidae > Apteryx > Apteryx rowi. The sequence goes on along the minus strand of NW_020450474.1, from coordinate 185,229 downwards.
GGCTCCCCAATACAACAGAGACATGGAGCTACTGGAGCGAGTCCAACAAAGGGCTGCTAAGATGATGAAGGGCCTGGAGCATCTCTCATATCTCTCATTCCTCCTTCTCCTTGTGCCACTTTGTGAGCCTGAGGAGGCAGCTGCTCCCTGTAATTCAGCAAGAGAAAAAAAAATCTGCCTGGGGATTTTGGGGTGGGGAAGGGAGAACTTGTCAGGGAATTTCCTCCTTGAAAACCCTCTAATTTATTAATTGAATCCAAGGAATTTCCTTCAGGCTTCGGGTGATTTAGGACTGCTCACCACAGGTCAGATCAAAGGTACGGCTAATTCCTTGCCCTGTTTCGGCTGTGCCCAGAAGCAGATGCCTAGGAAGGACTATAACAATATAAGTACACAACACAATATATTCGTGACACTTCCTCAAAGCAGTCTCTCAGCTGCCAGTGATTGGCAGCTAAAGGCCTCTCTGAGCCAGGGATGCTTTTATGTGCTTTGGTCGTCTTTTTCCTCCCTGCTCAGTATGTGCTTGTGGAGAACAAGTGGTATCTCCTCGGCCCTCCAGTGGCGATTTCAAAATAGCAGATTGCTGTGCTGTTTAATTTTAAAGAAAACTAGCAACTGAGCAATAAGGAGAGATTTTTTTTTTTCTTTATCTGCTTGCTAATGAAACAACCTCACCAAGTCTTAAAGCACAGGTGTAAAAGAAAAATTTTAATGGCTAAGGTGCATTCAGCRTTATGCCTCTGCCTTGATGTACCCATGAAGATCACTGTATTTTACAGTGAGATACTGGGGACGAACTGCACAGTCTTGATCTCCGGATAAATCTGCTGTCCTGCATGAGTTTGAGTCTGACCAACGCTTCCTGGCATCACTGAGCAGTATTTGCAGCTTGATTCCTGTGTTGTGTGTATATAAAATAAAAATCTCTTTTATCTGTGACTTCCTTATCTTTTAATGTCTCCTGGGATATTTGCGTTTCTTGCATGAGAGGCAGTCGGGCACTTTGCTTGGTGGCAGCCACCGGCCACGTGCCCAGTGGCAGGGAAGCAGGCAGCAACGCGGCCACCTGTTCCTGCCAGCTTTGACCTGCCCAGCTGCAGCTTTTGGAGGAGAGGGGCAGGTTTCCCCCCAAAGACTGGGCGATGTGGGCTGCTGGGGGGCCCACCAGGGCGCAGGCTGGGTGCCAAGCAGTGAGGCAAAACAAATAGGGCCCGGGAGGCTTTCAGGAGGGAGAGCGAGACAACAGGTTTTGGGGTGATGGAGAGAAAGACAGTTTTCCTAAGGACCCAAAAAAGACTTTGTCACATTTTTTGCAACCTGGAAAGGTCTGGAAAGTTGCTGAACTGAGGGATGGAAGAAAGGACTTGGCCTGGGAAGGCAACGCAGGCAAKGAAGAAACCTGTTGTATTTCTATTCTGCGTCGCCCATCAAATCTGCGAGGCTGTTTTGTTGTGCTTTGGCTTTTTTGCCAAGGCTTCCTCGTACTAGTTTGGTTTCAGACGAAACCTAGCTGTAGGGATGGATATTCACATTAAGGAAATGTGAGACACCATTCCACCTCATGGTCCTGGCCAGCTATAGGACCTGATCCAGAATTTCCTGGCTGGGCCGGGCTGTATTGCCTTTACACGGCTGCCTCCAGAGYGGTGTCTGAGGTGCTCTCAGCCATCGCTTTGCAGGGGAAGATTTTGTGTGGCCTCGAGCGTCGGGTCTTGTGCGAATCCCCCCGAGCCCAGCAGTCCCCACTGTGGGCTCGCGGCTGGCAGACCACACGGAGATCTGGGAATGAAAGAAGTGAAAGTCCTGAAGGAGCTTAAGAAGTTTCAGCTGCTCCTCTCTCTTCCAAATGGAGTAAAATTCACTGATGTTGAAAATCATTTCCCATTGTTGTCTGTTCACCTCACGATTTCTGGTCTTTCTGACATCTTTTTTTCCAGGAGTGCTAAGGGGGGAACCTTCACTAGCTGGAAAAAAGGCTTCCAGCACCTTCCTGCTACTGACTGCTTGGTTGCTGAGATGAGGCACAAGAACCACGTCAATAAAGCAGCCACAAATTGCTAAATATCTTAGCAGAACATGGTGAAGGCAAGGGCAGAAGCTGGGGTTTTGGCTGCTTGATTTGATTTATAGGTGACATGATAAAGATGCCTTTTAAATCCTATTGAACGCAAAGCCTCAGTAGTCCGTGAGAGAGGACTTTCCTTTGCGACAGGTGCCTTTCCTTCCCCAACAGCTGCCAGGACACTCTGCCTCTTTTTATAACTAGCAGAAGAGCAGCAGTTTTCACAAGCTCCTAGTAAAGCAATTTTTTTGACCAGGCTTAGGGTTTTTAGTCCTGACAAGGAGCTTTGTTACAACCCTGAACAAATTTCTACACTTCTCTCCTTCCACCTTCCCAGTTTTCTCCCATTTTCAAAGTCCATAAGAAATCTTTCTGTTTCATGCTGTCAAAAAGAAGAATTACTTTGATGCATCACAATAAATTGCATTGATTTTTTTTTTCTTTTTGCTTCTTATACAATTGATTTGGGGACCAAGCATGCAGTAACAATTCAGCTCACTGTCACAGCAGGGACTGAACTACCTAAGGGAAAGGGGTTGGGTAGAAATTATGAATGATTTGACTGTGTGCCGGGAACACCCATCATTTTTAAGTCGAGCTATCATCAGGGCTGCATCAGGCAAGAGTGAATCTTGGCTGGGAACCTGGGAATAAATTAGGTAACACTATTTGGCTCTGGTCACAGAGGAATTCAAATCCTAGGTTCCTTTGCCCTTTCAATTTACTCTTTTGAAATTATGAAATGTTTACATTTGTCCCTAATTGTGCATGGGTTTGTCCCTAACCCTAAGAAAGGACTCTCCAAAGGTCTCTTTTCGTAAGGATTTGAACGTCTCCAAGGCCTGTTCATTTCTGGGCAGGAATCTGAGGTGAAAGAATGAGGAAATGTGACATGACGCTGCTGCAGCCTGTTGCAAGGGTGGTTAATGATGGTGTTCAGCTAGGTGTGGAGGGAGAGAAAGAGGCAGCGGAGATGGCACAGGTTTGAAACTCGGCACTGAAAAAGCAAACGGCTTGTGGCCAGGGAAGAAAAGGGAATTGAAGGCAAGGTGAGCCCGCTTGCTGTTTAAGGTGTGAACTTTCATTTCACCTCTCAAGGCAGTTAGGATGTGTATGTCAGCAAGGCCGGGAGAAATTCTGTTACCAGGTGAGTCGCCAATGGCCAGGCTTTCTGTAAATGTAATGGTAACCATTCTGCCTTGTAAAGGGATTGCCATAGATGGCTGTGTAAGGTATTACTCAGGTTCTTCACCAACTCTTTACATTGGTAAAGACCAGCTGACCAGGAATGACCACAGAAGAGTCAGGAAGGAAGGGCACTGGTAAATCCTATTCTGATGAATTTTACTGTCTTTTCTTTTTTTTTTTTTGGGGGGGGGGGTGCATCCAGGTGTAAGAGATTCTTTATTCGCTAAAATCACTTCTTTTTTTAAAAAAAAAAGAAGAAAATGAGCAACAGCGTGCAGGGCAGAGGACAGGAGGAGCATTCAGTACAACAGAACAAGCAATAAAAAAGCCTTAAAAAGGAAAGTGAGAATAAAAACAAAAATGGAAAAAAAAAATTAAAAGACTTAGAATGGGTTCCTGTATCACAGCTGGAGTCAATTTAGAAGCACCTAAAAAATATTTAGGAGCTTTTGGATGTGCCAGTTGTTATCGCATCCCCTTCAAATGGTAGCATTTCTAGCGCTAATGATAGACAGATATTGTCACCAGGGACACAAACTCAAAAAATGTTATATCAGCTTGCTTGCTCAGTCTCAGTTCTACCATTAATACTTCCATTTGCTGTAGAGGATGCCCTTGAGATTTATGGCTGTATAGCAACGGCATTTTGGATTTCTGTCAGGAATTACATTTTGTTACTGGAAACCTAAGATAAATTTGGAGATAAAAATAACTAACTAAAGCTGTAAAATAATTAATTTTTAAAAAATTTACAAAGCTTCCAGTAACCAAATAACCATCAGAAATGAATATGTAAGCCCCACTGTGCATTGATTTCAATATGGGGTGAAGTTCTTAATCTCTCCCCCCCCCCCCGACAAGAGTCAGTAAGAAGAAAGGAATCCCGATGTATAAAACACATTGGCCAACTTTATTTACAACTGTTTTACATCTCTGTAAATTAATACTACAGACTTAAAAGTAGTAGCTTCAAATTGCCAGCAGAGCCTTGGATCATACTCTTTCCTTCTAAACAATTACTATAAATTATATTTGTTTTCAGAATAGTTCCTGTACATAYACATTTTGAGTGTATATAACTAAGTCCCAGATGCAGGTCTGAGTGAAATAAAAAGCAGAGTTACTTATTCTCTCTCCACACAATTTCAATATTGAGAACATCTTGCAAGCACTCAGTATTCATTTAATTGCAAATGACTGATGATTATACTAAATCACATGACAAACTTTGCCTCTTCCAGCAAAGGTACAGTGTGGTTTGCCTCCCAGTATCACTGGTGTGATCTGATTTGCATAAAGCACTTGCTGTAGTACCGGATATGTCAGATTATGTGATCAACAAGCTGTTGGTTTTCTTAACCWTGTTACACAAACATTCAATTGCTGTGTTCCTATGCAGCAGTTCCTAGATAAGTTTCACAGTTTCAAACTATGAAAAAATGAGTTGGACTGGCCATCTGCTCTCTGGATTTACTAATGGCTGTAATAGCACATCAGCTAAGCATGGCGAGGACCTTAGCAGAGTCAGGAGGTCTCACAAATGGAGGTGTCAGTCTCTCAATCTTGCTATGACCCCAGAAAAGCTCTTTGGAAGACAATTTCACAAATGCAAATTAAAAGAAAGAAAGAAAGAAAGAAAGAAAGAAAGAAAGAAAAAGAAAGAGAGAAAGGTAAAAGCAGCACATGGTTTGCTTTCCCAACAGCAGCGCAAATTGTAGCAAACGCAGAGCTTCTGTAGGAGCCGCTGAGAACAAGGGCTGAATTTTGGAGCTCCCCTGGGCCTGAGCAAAACAGCCCATCCCAGCACAGCCCCACAGAGCTGGGTGCCCTTTGCAGGGCTGCCCAGCCTGGCCAGATGATGCAGCTGGGGAGGATGCTCTGCAGAAAGGGGAAGGACTGACAGGCCTTGCTTTGAAGGACAGCGCTGGGCCAGCAYGCACCTGCTCCGCGGTCTGACCCTTTATGTGATGGTGGTCTGGAAATTGTAGTCCCCCAAGACTTATGTGATTATGGGCTGCCAGAAGCATATTAATAAAGAGGAGCAGGGACTCCAAACCATTGCCTTCTCTGGAGAGGAGAGAGCGCAGAGTTTGCCAACATTGTGAATGGAGGGAGGAGAAGACTTCAGCCCAGCAGCAGCTGTATGACAGGTTGGAGAGGTGGCTAAACTAAGAGGCAAGAAAAGCAGAGACTGAGCAGAGGGACAAGCTGATCACAGACTGTCCTTGTGTGAGCTCGTGCTTATTCCTGATGATGTTTTCCCCTTTAAAAAAAGGAGAGGAGGAAATTTAACACCCTGTCCTGGTGCACTGGGTCCCTGTGGGGCAGAATCTGTGAGAAAGGYTCGTTCTCCTGTTGAGACTGGATGTTTTGATCTGTGTAGGTCATTTACCAGTCTTGAAAGATGCTGTTGGGGGGCAGGATGGAGACACCTTTTTATGCTAAGAGAGTTAAAAAGAAAGATTGGAACAGAGGAAATACTGCAATGAAATCACAAAATCCTGAAAACTCTAGATTGGAATTTATTCTTTCTCTTTCTTATCATTTTTTTAAGAAGCCTAAGATAAAATTTCAAACAAATGGACTTTTTTGGTTTAAATAGCTGAGAACCTAAGATTTGTGTGTATGTGTGTATTAATATAAAAAATGATTTAGAGCAAGTTGATCTAAAGAGTGCCACCTGCTGTTACAAGAACAAGTAGCATGTGTTAAGTGTAGCAAGACTCAGCGCTGCATGTGGTTTCCTGCGTTTGTTTTAATTCCTTCTTGGGATTAACCAGAAGTTGGGACGCTACTTTCTGTGAGGTAGGTGCAAGGGAATACCTGTGAAAAGTGGGCCTTCCTGATGTCTGCATGGACGATCAGTCCCAGTCTCACTGCAGCTCTCCTCCTACTAAAGTCAAGAAGACTTTATTTTCTTTCTTTCTCAGGTTAGCACCGAGTTTATTAKCTCAAGGCAAGCTTAAACTGTCACTGATGCATCTTGTACGACTGTACATTTACACGATCTGGCAACTTTGTGGCCTGAAAAGTGTGGATGTGAGAGGGAAGGCTCTTTGGCACTGCTGTTTGGTATGTGGCTCGAACAGCAGGCTGTAGTCAAGTGAAAAGACCATAAATTGCCTCTATGCCCCTATTATTCTTTCTTGCTCACTCCAAGCTCTACAGCTTGTCATAGAATCATTATGTTTCTTATCAAATTCTCTTTGTTGGGAAAACAGCTACTTCTGTTTCCAGGGAGGTTCAGTAAAGCTGGTGCTCTTTTATCTGCAAATAACAAACTGAAACATGTATAAATGCATCTCTTCTGATATCTGTTTATATGTTAAAGCACAATAGCCTAAGTGGCTTTCTGTTGGCTGGACTCTGTAGAGATTTGTTCTAGCTGGACACCAAACGACTTTTCTGCTGGTCCTAGGATGCTTGAAATAGGTGTTAGGTATCTGCTGTTGCAACTGTGATCACATAGGATCATGAGCTATATACATGAGATGAGATACTCTACATCCACATGTAAGTAGGGAGCTGCTGTCATGCACCTCCAGTAAAGAGAAGGAAATCTCGATATGCTGTCTGAGGAAAAGACACCTAAGGTGGGATTTTAAAATGTTCAGTATCCCCATAACCAGAAAGCTTGCATTACCCTGCATTAAATCAGCATACGTTCTCCATTAGAAGAAATGTCTTCTGCAGACAAAACAGACTTTGTGTAGTCTCTCTTAGATTAGCAGTTGGTGAAAACTGAACTAAATCCCAGTTCCCTTTGGAGATGTCATACGGCATCATTGAATTGTTATGACTCCAACTTCATTAATTTACAGTTCCTAAACAGTCATTATTAAAATACTGTTACTCAAATGTTGTCTTTCTTTTTGTGATTTAGTAGAACATAAATAACTGCCTTATCTTAGTTCCGTCAGACCAAAGGATACGGTGTTGTAAGACCAATATTACATTTATTTATGGTAAATACCTGGTACATTCAGATTGAAATACATTGTGTGAGCAATAGGGCTGTCATTGTTCAGCGATATGAGCCTATCTTCTACTCTTAGATGTATCAACACTTAAAAAACACAGTGAACATCCAGACTGAAGCTTATTGACTTAGCAATAAACAAGATATTGTGGCCTGGAGCATCTTTTGAGCAGCAGCCTTCCCCAATGTCTCCAGTTTCATGTACAAGGCATATCTGGTTGGCAGAGCTGGAAGGAGAATGTAGAAAGTGGTACCCAAGTAGGACTAATGCACTGCTAAGTAGGAGCTGCATTTTTCAGAAATCCTGAATAAATTAGATCAGATGTGTGAACTGCCCCATCCATCTCAATAGATGTTAATCCAGGAGTTAATAGTATTTCAGATACTGATGCTAACTGTAGTTCATTGCTCGCCAAAGAATGGGAGAAAGGAAACCTTTTTAGAATTAAACAGCATTTCTCTTTCAAAATGTTTTTCAGGTAAATAGGCTTCATTCAAAAGCACATTTCCTTGAGAAGGCTCCATTTACAATAAATCTTTTCAGCTTTTGTTGCTGAAAACCCCAGGAGGAAAAATGTAACAGAAGCCCACAGTCATTTGCACAGGAAAACAAAATCTTGCCAGGTTCACTGTCATGTTAATGAAAACTCCTCCAGCTGATCAGCAGGGCAGGTAACCTGAGTATCTGCATCCCAGGCTTGGGACAACAAATTCTCCTTTTCTGCTCAGACCTGAAACACGGACTCCAGCAAGCGGAGAAGGCCCTGACCCAGGCACAGTGACTGTGTGACCAGCGTGGGCATCTCTGCCAGGCAGCAGAGGAAGGTGGATGGGATGGGACAGCTTGCAAGACCCCCCTCTGCTTTCTCTCTCCATTTCTTGCGCCAGTCCCCGGGGCACGAGCTTAGCTCTGTGCCGTGATGAGCCAYGGGCTGGTCACCCTGATTGTCTGCTCTACTCGGAGGAGACACAAGCTATATATTTCCAAGTGATTTTTCCAGTTTTTTTTCTTATTACAGCTGCTGGCTGGCCAACTACTGGAGCATGCCAGGTTCTCCTTTGGTGAAGCTCAGGTTCAAAGCCCTACCATAGGAAGAGGTTAAAAAGGATCAAAAATAAAGTCAGGTAGGAAGGGACATCCAGGCAGGTCAAACAGCTGCTAACTGAAGTGACATGCCAGCTAGAGAGGTAAAAGAGCTTTAGCCCTCTGCAAGTAGCCAACTGGAAGAAACAGTAGCCAAACCAGCAAATAAGGAGATGGAGATGAGAAAAGGACAGCAGGAAAGTGCAGGGAGGTTCAAACATTGGCCTAAGACACTTGCTGTAAAACAACACTTTAGCATTTCAGGCACGCTAAAAAAAAAAACCTTCTCTGATATGGTGGGTCAAGGATAAGGCAGCATGGTGTGCCCAAGAAATTACACGTTAATTAGATGTTTCTGCACAATTACAAGCTGAAGTGAACCATAGCGTGAAACTTGACAAAATAGGAGCAGCACAGGGAGAATGGGAAGTCTGGTGGTACAGTCATACATACAGAAAGCCTTATTTAAAGGAAAATAAGGTGAAGGACCCAGATCCTAAGGCAAATGTCCTCATCCTGTTACCAAAAGGGACAATCCCAATTTCTAGGCTCGCTTGCAGTCCCTTGGCACCACGCGGCCTGGTGTGTCGGGTTGAACGTTGATGTCCCCCTTGTTACATTATATTGATTAAAATAGGCTATACTTGGGATTCTCGCATGAAAGTATAATCACAGGTGTTGGGTAACTGTACRGTCTGATGAACTAGGTAAATGATAAGCGAATCTTGGCAACGGTAACTGAAGAAACCGTAAATGGGAAACAATCATGTAACTTAGTAATTCTGTTGATTATGTTAAGTAACCGAATACTATAGCAACTCTGTTGATTGTATTCAAATAGTGTTATATAACCAAACACTATAAATATGTAACCAAGGTAAACGGGGGTTGGGATTCTCAGCTTTGGACATGAGTCCCTGAGACCCCGGGCCCTGAATAAAGCACCGCATATAACTGCTTTCGTAGTTATGTGTTTCTTTACGGGCAACACCCTCACAGCGAGTAGATGCCTGCGCAGAGGGATAGTGTTTGCTGGCACAACCTTCCTGCACACCTCTGGCAGAGCCTACCCATAAGCTGTTTATCTCTGCTGAAACGGGTAGAAACACAAACACAACTTGTCTGTCCTGATGAGCCACCCTCCTTCTGCAATGCTCATAGGGCTGGGAGAAAACGTGGTGCTGACAAGTGACAGAGCTTTGTGCCTCTCAAGGGAAATAAAACTCTTCACCAAAGTGTGATAGGTGATAATTTGTTACATCAACTCGTGAAGTGATTTTACCATGAAACTAGGCACTAAGTACGGGCTATCACCACAATGATTGTACTGAGCCAGCAGAGCGATATTGTATTGTGAAATGTATGCGCGCAACCTGAAGGGCACCACGTACAACGCAGAGGAAGACCCCAGCTTTCATCCCGACCCCCCCCAGCAACAGCCAGCGCAACCACAGAAGTTACAGGCATATAAGGGGACTGTGAGGGGGGGATTGCGCGCGCCGTTGGTGGAGCAGGAGACTCCCCGGCCGCCCAGCGCTGTTTTGCTTACTTGTGACTTGCTCAATTATTTTATTAAATTGGAATTTATGCAACCTGGCCCGAGTGGTTGTCAGTTTGTCACGTTTACCTATAACAAAAGTATGCGAAGGACTAAGGAAGCATGATAAAACATATCAACCTAGACTTAACTCTGAGAAAGGCTCAAATGCTTAAAGGCACTTTTCTAGCAGAGAGAAGGTTTCTCTTTTTTTGCTCTTCATTAAAGCTGCCTGAGAAGGTCACCTGCAGACATACAATCCAGTTTGTCGTGAGGCTACAAGAGCTTTTTGGACAATGACAGCTTACAAAAATCTGGCATTTGCATACACAGAAGTATGTGGATGCTTGTGACTTTTTCTTTTTTTCTGCCTGTATCCACTATTCAGAAAGAAAAATAGCTCTCCCAGGATTATAGCATGCCAAATGATTCATCCAAGCTATTATTGCCTACAGCACAAAGTGTTGCTTTATTGTTTGTGATATGTTGACACACAATGGTGGAAAAATGAGTTACAATCCAAGCAGCAAATTCTGCACAGGCTTGACCCTGAACTACTGCAGTCAGTGAGAGATGACTTCCATAGGAGGAAGAGCAGCCTGGATGGGGAGAGAAATTCTGTGCCTTTCAGGTAAAATCTTCTGTGGGGTTTGTTTGGCATTTTGTAGGCAAGGTTCGCAGCAGTGCAAAGACTACCAGGGCACTGGCATTTACGTATGAAGCTGCTGCCATGTTATCTCCTGATCCCAACAGCACTCAATGTCTAAATCAGAGAGGGAATCTGATTTTAATGGCAGGGAAGCAAAGGAAGGACCTCATGAGGAAAGGAGTAGTCCTATGAACTGTCTACAAATGACAGGTGAACCCTCTACCTCTGGTCTGCATGTAGTTTGATCAATCTGCTGGATATTTATTGTGACATGCACCTTTTGACTGCTTTGAGCTATACTAGGTAAACTAAAGCTTTACTGGCTTGGTTTGGTTTTGAACGACATCTTCCCTGTCTCCTCACAGTAAGGGCTGTTGGTCTGACTTACTCCAATAACCCTGAGCAAACCTGCAGCATAGCCAGCTCCCTGTTGACTTGCCTCATGGGCCACATAGATAAATACACACATTAGGCTTCTTTAGGACATGCTCTGGTCCTCTGAAAATAACATCACTGCTCTGAAACTATTGAGCACTGGCTTATGAATATACAGAAACCATTACTATCCCCTCTTGACCTGAATGCATCAGCCTGGTTTTGCTGGTCCAGTGCTTTCACTGGCCCAGTTCAGAGCCAGCTGTTAGAGGACGACCAATGCACAGCAGCCAGCTGCAGGACGCAGGGGCTGGGCAGGGATTCAGCTGTGTGGCCCATGGCCTAGGGATAGTTTCTTTGCTGGCATCCTTGCCACRCTTTTGCACTTAAAGTATCCCAAAACATTTAAAGTACAAAAAGTACATCCAGAAACCAATGTTCAGAGCTATTACATGTACAGATCCAACGCTTTTTCCAGTTGATTTCCTTTCTACTTACTGACGTGGCTTGTGTCTCTGTCCAGCTGCAGCATTTCATTCCTAAACTATCTAAAACAGTCTAGAGGCAACCAAAGCATAAGTCCCCGTCCTCATCCTTACTGCGCAAATGCTTTTGTGCCAGACCACAACAAAAGCAAAGCGTAGCCCTCAAAGCTAGCCAGTAGGGGAGGCTTGGAGAAAAAGGCCTGGACAAAATCATGATAGAAAGCGCGAGAGCTGTTAAACCTCAGGGGAGCGATATGGACTGGCAGACAAAAAGTTTGTCACCAAAGACAGGRAAGCGCAAGGCAAGTCAGAGGATCAATAAGATAGGGATGCAAACTGCGAGATAGTAACAACATACATCTGATTTTTAGGAAATGCTGGCGAGCTTTCTCTGATAGTCTTGTTAAAGTTTAACATAATTAAAAAAAAAAATCACATTTCTTCTAAGACTGGGTTATTTTTATTTAAAAATATTGTATAGCTACTTAGATTTCTTTTCACAGAACTCAAAATTGCCTTTTGGATTTATAATATGTTTCTTAAATAGTATACCAACACAAAGGAATCAGTTTGAACTTTTCCATCGGGTAAAACATAAACAGGGACAAAAAAAAAAACACCTCGTCTGAGTTGCTTTTATATAATGTTTTCTTGTCAATTGCCTTTTGAGATTCTTCTGGGAGAACAGGGAGTTATGTTATATTTACCTTTATGGAGATGAGTTCTGCCCTTCTAGACAGGTAAGTGAAACGTGAAGTAAATGAAAAGTAAAACTGGCCAAGGCAGTTGATACAAACTAGTGCAAGTATGGTACGAGACTGACACCACAAAACTCAAGCCTTTTGGGGGCTAGGGGAAAGAAAAATGCCCCAAGACAGACCACGTGGTCGAGGCGTGGGACAGGGAAGTGGGCAGGCGCAAGCACAGATGGTGAGGTTAGCGAGTACGGCTGCAGTGGATGGGGGGGGTGGTCGCTCTCGTACCCTCGTCATCCCACTCTGCTCTTCTTCTACAGCATTTTCTTCTTTCAGGGCACCAGAGATCCAGCATCAAAAATGTGCTGCAAATGAACTCATCATCAGCCAAAGTTTCTGAAACTGTGACTTTAGAAAAACCCCTCTTCTCAGCTGATTTACTGCTACTTCCAGCTCTCCTCTTCCTCTTCCTCCCCTTACSCTTCCTACTCTTTTTCTTTACACTCACTGTGTAAGTGTAGTGAGCGCAGACGTACCTATGATAGCTATTAGCATAGATGAAACAGCGCTGCCAAATCTTCATTTTGCTGGTGTATTACTATCCCTTCTGTCTGGGTTGCTTGTTCAGTTGACAAGCTCTTTCAGATGAGAAAGATCTAACCTGCTTATACCTCTCAGAGGACCCTCAATTTTACTGAGTTTTTTACTGATATGCATTTCACACAGAGCACATGAGATGTACACCCTCAAGACTGCACCGATGGGTGAGCCTGATACCAGAAATACACGTTAAACTGGCAGGACAGAGGCAGTGCTCCAAAGTGAAGGGCCTGACTAGGTGCTTTGGTGTGTTTGCGAGAACACTCCTGAGACCATCCCACAACGGGTTAAACTAGTTTTGCTCGGAAAAGGCCAAAAGTGATTCCATGAACACAAAATAGCTTTTACCAATTTTTTTTATCAATTACAAAAGGAATTAAAATGCATCTCAGAAATTATACTGCTAATTGGCCACTGTATTAGGCAGCTTCAAAGAAATAGCAAGTTCTGTTTGTCCTCTCCAACCTTTACTCTGTGTTTTTGAAAGGAATTATGCCAAAYAGCTTGTATTTGCAGTGCAAGCCCATCAAAGATCAATTACTGGTGTTTTAGTTTCAAATTGATGTCACCAAGCAATTCACTGTATGCAAAATATGCTTTTACTTTTTTGTCTCCTATAATCAGAGAAACTTGGGTAAAATTAAAAAGCGCACAAGCAAAACTACCCCAAATACTTTGGTGCCTACGGGAAGGAGAGGTTACGTTTTATGAGCTTGCTTGCATAATACTAACAAGCTGCAGACTCATTTCAGCTTTCAATGAACCTCATTTTATCATAGCAAGTTTGCAGACCTAAATAATTGTGGTAGGTTAGAGCCACAGCAGGCGACTTGTGAGACTGATCAGAGTATTTAACTAGCTCAATGTTGTGGAAATGCACCTAGAGCTACTCAGGTCCTTCTGTAATGGGAATACCCAAGGGTCAGGTTGAACTGGTTGCAACAGCTGCTTAACAGCTGTAAACCTTATCAAGGGAGCAAGGGTGTTCAGGTGTAGCCGAGGGCTTATTTTGGTCCACAGCATGCCTGTTAACAAGGAAAAGCATGCCAGGAATGCAGTTGATGGTTGGCATCCTTGGTTAAGCATACGGGACTGATGCTTAACAAAAAAATGCATCTTCACAAATGGAGAAAGGTAAACACCCATTAAATTCCATAACAGCATTTTAAATAACTTAATAATTTAATTTTACTGTATATCAAAGCTTTACAGTCACCTAGTCCTTACAGGTTGGATTACAGGTAGAATTGCCCATGGTTAGCTGACCTGGATTCAGGAGGATGTGCATTAATGTGGGAGGGACTAAAGATTAAACTCAAAGGCCGCTTCTGCACAGATATTTATTTTTCTCAGGTGTAGAAATAGTCATTAAGATATATAATGTAGTTATTCTGCAATACCAAATTTTCAAAGTCTGTAAATTATTTCAAATTATACAAGTTTTGACAAGAGCAGCGCATTGTGTTTGTGCAAAGGTCTATAATCCATCATGAGACATTGCTGCCATATTGTGAACGAAGTGTTTTTCTGTGATATGTGGATGTAGTCAAAGAATGACTTATTGAGCAGTTATAATGGGTGAATCACTTTTTTATGATTTACCATTCAATAATTTAGAATCTGTAGCTCCTATTACATTAAATTATTTCCCCTGCAGCTTTTAAATGAGGATGGTTTTCAAAGGAGCTATACTTCTCTCATATTCAAATGACTTTCCCTCTGCCCTAGAAGAATTAAGAATATTTACAGGATGGAGTTCAAAAGTTAACTGGAATATTATCTAAGTTAAAATCAGGTACCATAAACTATATATGAGCAACTGATGAGCTGTAGAGTAAATACTTGTATTTTATTTCTCACATATGCACCTATTTATCCCTGAATAGATTTAGCTGTCTTTGGGGTGGTTTTCTTTTCAGTTATACCACTAATACAGGCATGTGAGAACAGCATTCAAGCTTAATTAGTAGTAATTTTTTGTAATGTTGGAAGTGTTAGCAACAGAAATTTTCCTACTGTTATACATTACAAGTACACAACTAAACACCTGCTTATTGCTGCAAAAACTTCAAGCAATTTTTACATAAACTTGCAAGCACTGTTAGGAAAATACTGACTTGGACAGGAATGATATGTCCACTGAGTAAACCAGGATCAATTATGTCATTTTAAATGTTTTTGATATTTTTAGAATAAGCTCTCTTTATTTTCTAAACATTTGTCTACACTTAGAAATGTACAGAAATGTATAGGATGTATTTTTTTCATCATGGTTACTTCAAAAAGAAACCCCTTCTTTTACTGGGACAGTCTTACAGAGAATTAAAGTGCTTTTCCATTATAGCTGAATCAACTTTTGGCAAGTTACAGACTTGAACTCACTTCTACAATAGGTGACCACGGAAGCTGTTATGCACCGCTCCTCCCCTTCGTGTTTTACCGTGGGAATGGGTTGCAAGTGAAAAGGAGAAAAAAAAAATTTTGGAGGCAAGATCTAAGGCACAGAAGTAACTTGCTTTCTGTCTTTGAGGCATTACAAGGATATTGTGTCCTGATTGTATCAGCTGACTGGGAGTGCTTTTCCTTTTGTCAGTTCTGCAAAGATAACTTACATGTAAATTGTTCCTTTTAGGCTGAAAAGATAGGCTGGGATAGAAGGAACCCGGCAGAGCTGTTATGGTTGAAACAGCTCAATGAAATTTCAGAAAAGGTTGTAAACAATGTGCAGCCTCCCTGTGACTTGTATTTAAACCTCATACACAATGCATGAGAGAGAACCCCGGGGCAAATACCGTGGTATTTAAGCAACATACAGTTGCCCTATCTTATGGCCATTCGTTTAATGTGGGGCAGACTTCATAAGCCACATTAGCACATGGCTGATGATAAAGAGCTACTGAAAGCAAACAAGCATTTGTGCAATATTTGTAAAGAGGGGTTGCTAGTTTATGCAGGAGGTTCTCCAGGCACTCACAAAGCTTTGCACTAGCTTGCAACATGCTTAAACGCAGTCAATGCCTAAGTCGCCACTGGTAATGTCCTCTTGTCACCTAGGCTTCTGCTCCTAACTCGTGCAGCCACTTTTATTGTAACACTGAGYTGTCTGGCAGCATTTTCAGGTCTAATTCCCATCAGAAGTCACAGGGATGCATATGCTACTCACAGGACCAGATATGCTAGGCTCGCTTTGACATCACTAATGCCAGCAGCACAGAGGAACCGAACGAGAGGCATAGTGCCATAAAGATATTCCCTAATTAATATATTAAAGTGGGAAGCCAGTTAAGATGCTCCTAACTACAGGGAAGTTCGGAGTGGAAGAGGACCGGGTGTGTAATGCACAGAGATGCTAGAGATCTCAAAGAAAAAGTCATCAGAATTTTGTAATATGAGCAAAGCAAAGTATTTTTCCCTATTTCCATTCTGTGAAATGGCTTAAATATTTTGGCTGAAAACAGAATGATTTTTCTTTGTAAATGCTTATGTATGTGTATATATTGTGTGTTTGTGTGTGTGCGTGCATATATATATATATATATATATATGTAATGCATATGTGTGAGTGTGTGCATGCATATGTATATATAAAAATACATAAATACAAACTTTGGACATAGATTGGGTGATTTCAGCCACTTAGTTATACGCAGCTGATCTCCTAACAGGAAGCAATGGGCAGTCTTCATCAGCAATACAAAAAAACACTTTCCAGGACAATATTCTGGAAACTATAATATTCCTGTTAAAGACCAACAAAAACAGCTTTTCCCCTGATGGAAGTTACCATATAGGCAAATCTTGCCCATTTTAAAAAGATTACATACTGACTTTTTGTTTTTTTAACACAGTAGGGTTTTATTTAAAAGGCTGTTAGGAATACCTTAACATGTTCAGTAACATACTTTGCATCAGATCTACTGCTTCATCTAAACCAGACTAGTTGTAAATTGGTGCTGATCCGCCCTGTCTCTCTCTCATGATAAGGCCATGCACAGGTCTGGGTCCTGTGCTGAGTAACAGCCAAGAAGAGGCAACTTGGGTCGGTTTATAGGGATTGTTGCTTTGTGTGACTCCAGACAAGTCAGTTAAACGTAATGTGGAGTGATGAAGTGACAACGCTGAGTTAGGTGAGGTACAAATTCTGTCTTGAATATTTGTTTGTACTAAAAAAAATCTATTCTTTCCTTAAGAAAACACAGGCGCATGCACACATGCATGCACACACACACGCAGTTTTGTTGGAAAACAACTGCAATTCTTCCACATTTACTCCTATGAGTGTATGTCCTTCTGTCTGCACAAAGAGAATCAGCACAAACTCATATCGTGCACCAGCTACTTTTTGAAATGCATGTGCTGCATAACCAGGACCACAAGACGCCAACATGTGTTAAACTCCTAGAGGCACAGTCTGGTCTGGTGTGGTTTGGCTCTTCCTCTCCCTGCCGGAGACTCCAGGGCTGAGTAACCCTCTTTYCCCCCCCCTCGTCTTCCTCCTCCTCCAAACCACGGGTGTGAAATACTGAATGCCGCCAGCTGCTGCATGTTACGTGAGTATTAAACCCGACACCACTAGATGGTGAGCCTTGCACAGTGCTGGGAGCCTCACAGCATCCACAGCTGCTGCATTTCCCGGCGCACTGGCAGGAAGTGGTGCCAGGAGACCCCGGTGCACGCACCCACCCGGGCACCTGCACCCCCAGCATCTTGTCGGCTTAATTCATCGGCCTTGGCAGGCCCCAACACCGAGGGATTTTTTTTTTTCTGGAGTTCGTCGGGAAAAAGAGATTTGTGATGTGGACGTTTGAGCAGAACTGTCCCCAGGCCACTGCCTTATTTCACACAGTCAGTTACTATAATTCATGATCCCTGCAAGAGCTGCTGGTGACTTTTTTTTTGAGGGGGGGGGGGATAAAGAGTTGCCAACACAAGCAAGAGACTTTGGCAAAATTTCCTGTCTATGAAGTTCTGATATCTCGCCCAACCCTGTCTTCCTCCCAGAGAAACTTGATGTGGATTTAGAAAAAAAAAACTGTTTATTTCTTCCAGATGACTGTAACCAAAAAGCAATATCAAGCATGTTTTTTTGCAAACATAAGAGACTGCAAAGCCTCCAGCTTGTGTCAGTGAAGCCAGAAAAGGGAGAGAAAGCCTTAAGAATGGCCAATGACTATTATTTCCTGCTCGTCTGTTTTGCCATACAATGAGTTGAAAACATCTGGCACTGCTGCAGTTTCACTCTGAAGAGCACTTTCAGGAGGTGCAGGAGTAAGTCTTTGCTGGCAGGTATTATCTAGCTGTTGCCAGACCAGTGAATTAACCAAAGGAGAGGAAAGACTTCATTATTCCTTTTATTACAGAAGGAAGAAATTTAATAACATACTGCCAGGATATCCCTCTGCAATATAAAAGAAGAAAAAAATTAATTTTACTCGGTACTTACTGAAGGTGGATTTAAGGTAAACTGATTAGATCTCACGGAGATTAGGCTCCAAGGGAAAGAAACCACAAAGTCTCTGGCTTTTCTCTGCAGAAGTGCATATTGCAAAGCACAGATGTGTCATTAGCTTCTGACTGACAGGTCGCTATTAGCAGAAAGCTCTGGAATTGGGCCTGTTTGCCATTCGCTGCTGATCGCCTTTCTGCTCTTTTGTCTCCTTTTCTTTTATGACATATGGGCTGAATGATACCTTGAGCATTTTTGTTACGTATAAATAGCCACGTGCACGCATCYGTGCATGTCTGTGTATGTGTGTATGTCTCTGTGTGTGTGTTGAATACCATGGTCCTGTTCCATGCCTAGAACAGGAAATAGTTGTCCTATGGGTAACTTTTTAATATATTTTAAAAATATTACTGATAATAAGTTTCCCTATTACGCAGCACCTTAAGAGGCAATTCTTGTGTCAGGAGCGCAATTGATAATTGCTTTTATTTTTCAATTTTACTTGAAGCTAGTGCTGAAAAGTAATCATTCTTGATGGATCGGGGGGGAGAAAAAAAAAATCTTTATTAGTTTGTGTAAAATCAAAGGCTGGTGGTGGAGGTGGGGGGTGTCCCAGAAAGGAAGGAACATGAACCTATGAAAAAAAGACCTTTTATGACAACCTAAAGGTTGTAGAGGACAGGGCTCCAGCAAAGATCACTTCAGGAAACATTAGAGGACACCTGCAGAGTGGGTCCTGCCCATGGGCAGCAGCGCTCAAACCAGCCTCTCCCCAAAGCAGCAGCAGGTACCTGCTTTGCCCAAGGGGTAGTTGGAGATGTACCCAAGCTATGAGCAGGAGACATATCCACCTTGAAAGCTGCAGTGTGCACCCAGTTTTAGAAAACTACTTCCATTCCCCAGTTGAAAAGTGTTTGTATTTTAGATTATCACTGCCAAGAAATGACAAGCAAAAGTGAAGTATGGAGACTGAAAATTATTCCTCCCCAAACTGTGCTGCTTTAATGGAGTACAGGATCATGATTTTTTAACAAGATACACTTTTTGACAGCTTTTTTAAGTGTAGTGAATCTGATTTTCTCCTATCTCCATGCCAACAGGAAGACTTTTAGTCTATTATTTTCACCAGAACATTTCCAGTTGCTTCCCTTGCTACATTAGTGYCTGGAAAGCGAGACAAACTAAGAAAAATGCTGTTACCAAGTATGCATCACAGACTATCTCCCTGTACTTTGAGATAACTCAACAGCTAATGATCTTCAGGTTGTGTGAATGTACTCTCTTTAACGTAATGATACCAAGAATGACAGTGCTGTATTTGTTTTAAAAGGTATCAAAATTTTAGGTTTCAGAATAGCTATTTCACTAATGGTAAATCAATAAATTTAATGTTTTTGCCTTTTTATAGTTTTTTTTTTTAATTAACAACTGTGTAGGCAGTGATGTTGCATAAATTTAAGGAGCAGTGATTCTGGAAAAGATGAAATGCAAAAATCAAAACCAATAGKTTTTTTTTTCTGCTCCTGAGTGCAAATAAAATGTGAGTGTTTTGCTTTAGAATGTAAAAATCTAGAGTACCTGGAAAGAAACTCAATAAATTGAAGGCTCTGAGATGCACAGTGTGACCAGCAAAAGCTTTGTTTGTACTTAAAGAAATTGGGGTGTGTTCATTTCCTTCAGCACCTTCTGGTGTACTGAGCATATCAAGGACTGGACCCACCTGATTTGAGTGATAGACTGGATGAATAAGCTATATAATTTGCTAGGCATGTATTTCAAATTCTTTAAATGGGGTAAACATTGTAATTTCTTTTGCTTATGGATGTTTTTGGGGGGGGGTTTCTCTCTCTTTTTGGCTTTATTTTTTTTTGGGAGTGTGGGGAGACACACTTGTGTCCAAAGCTTTTCCATAATAGGAAGAATAAAACTGCATTGCTACTTGGTGAGGCAACTTTAAGATTTCATTAATTTAAAAAAAAAAAACTGTGAAAATGATAGCTGAAGTCGCTTATTTAACCTGGCATTTATTTAAATTGTTTAAGCACTAATTTGTTCRCTGCTCTATGAGTGCACTTTTTTTTTTTTTTTTTTAGGATCAGCTTTGTAGGTAGTTATAACATACGGCATTAAAACCTCGAAATTCAAGATCAGTGTTAGATCTAGTAGGACCTTAATAATGAGAATCATTTTGCCAAAAATCTGGAACAGCTCCCCCTCCCTGGCCTCTTTCCCTTGAGGAGCTTCCCAAATCTAATAAAATAAATATATACACCATATTTCTGCCTGTAATTGATTGTCATCCACCGTGGATCTTGGTGCAATTCCTTCTGCTTAGCCAGGTGTGACCTACAAGGATATCTATCTGAAAAAGCAGAAGCATAGCTGGAAGTAAGACACTGTCTCAAGCACTGCTTTTGCAGACATAGGAGTATGGAGACAGCCTAGCAAGGCTGAAGTTCATGGGTTGCTTCAATAGTAGAAAATTGTGATCTGGCTCCCTGTAAGCATTTTGGGATATGCTGCACAGCCTGTAAACCCAAGGCTGGAGCTGGGCTGGCTGACTTCAGCACGGAGCAGCCCCTTGGCATCACTGCCTTCAGAGTGGCACGAGGGAAGAGCCACGTTTCCCCCTGTAGCCTGAGGCAGCCGGGCAGCAGGACACATTTCCGGCTCCAGGATAATGCTGGGACGGCAGACGGGCAGGTAGCATATTAAACTCAGGTAGCGTTGCCCCAGCAAGGTCTGGCCGAGGTCCCTGAGGAGGCTGTGGTCTTGCACGGGGCTCCCTCTGCTCAACAGGAGTCASCTCCCTGCAGAGGTAGGTTGGCTCTAAAACACCCAGGGAGTTTGCTTAAAAAGCAACCCATATGTGAGGCCTGGTTACTCCTGCAGTGGAATCACAGGCACGTTTAGATTGGATAGATCTGAAACCACTGTGCTAACAGGTTTTGTACTTCATGGTTTCATCAATACAAGCTGTTTTCCTAGCTCCTGCCTTGGACATGGGGAAAGTTGAAAGAGGCACTGTAGCAAGGCAGCACGTCCCGAAGCAAGCGCCGTTGTTGGATGACTCCATGTGCAGGGGATGGCTTCTTCTTTCAAAGGAGAAACGCTTCCATCTAGCCAACTGCACATACATTAAAATTATAACTGAAATTAAAAGTGTAGGCTGTAAAAACTGCTAAAAAATAGTGCAAAAACGTAGCTGACAAAAATCTTGTTTGCAAACCTTCTAAAATGTGAGCTCATTTAAATATTAAGAACTGTGTGGAAATGGCCAAGAATAGCTCTATCGAGCCTTGTCTCCTGAAGAAGCCAGCCATTCATTCCCGCTGTGGCCTGCCCAGTGAGTTGTGGCGTGTCTTTCTAGGGGTACGAATGCTGACCAAAAATCGTTTAACAGCTCCGGATGAAACACGCCTTCCTTATAAAATCRTTAGGACCTTGGTATTTCTGCATTATTTTTCATTTGCATTTGTAATATTCCAAAGAGAGGGAACAAGAGCAAAAACCACAAAGCGTAACAAAAGGACTAAACCCTGCCATGGCTTAGAGCTGTCATCATGTCACTCTTCCCTGAGCTGGTCCTGCTGTTGCGTATTTCCCCCAAGCGGAGTGGGGGCCTGAGGAGCTCAGGTTTGATTTATCCGTAGGCAGTGGCGTTTCTCGCAGCCCTGGGCGGCCGGTGGCAGCAGCCAGGTTGCATCGCCGAGCAGGGATAACATTCCAGGCATTCTCACCCCTCGCCCATACGCAGGTCTCCGCCGGCTGGCCCTGCCAGGAAGAACASGCACTCCAGAACAGATATCAGGCTGTGTTTGTCCGTGTAGCTGCTTAATCGCATATGGTTTATTCTAATTGTTTTTTGTTATTAAATAATAGCAAATATGGCAGACGCCGTGAAAGAGGAAACAGGCTGGTGCCTTGCAGGTGAATAATTCAGTATCTTCAAGCATCTTTTTTCAGTACTCAGAAAAAATGTTTTCTAAGTGTTACTTGAATAGCTTTAAAGTCATGCCAAGTGCTATATTTGTTCTTCCTGTGCTACAGCGAGTCTGATTACAGAGTAGGTTTAAATTAAGAGGGCCCTATTCTGATTTGTTACTCGCGTTTCCTCCTGCTTCTTGAAATCCGAATCCTCCAAAATACCTGAATCAGCTCAGGTTATACCTGCTTCTGCTTTCGGCTCCACCTCTGCTGCAGCCTAATGGAAATGTCATGGCTGAGTAATAAGACTGTGACCTCAGAGGCCAATTTCCCCTGCCTCTTCCCTGGTTCCTCCTCAGATCTGCTTCACACAGGCCACTGTTGCGTCATAGCATGGTGACATCGCTCCCCCTGAGGTTAAGACACCACAGGTAAATGGGTCCTCAGCACATCTCCTGCCTCCCTATCTCTCCTTCTTCTGTCTGTTTTTTGCTATTGCCATTCAACRTTATTCGTACAGTTATCCTGCTGACATGGTCCAGCAGAAGGAGAGCAAAAAGATTCAGCATCTGCTTTTGGTTACACCCCAAGCGAACCACCCCACTTTGCTGGACCTTGGTTCCTGCATTCATAAATAGACATAATCTTTTCGACATATTTTTGCCATTTAGGAAGGAATTTGAATAAGGTATTAGGGTTAGACCAGCAATGTCAGAAGAGGTCGTTATGCATGCATAGATTTTATCTGCTTTCAGATGCTATGGAGGTAAACTGAAAACAGGCCCAGCCACATCCTTATTGACCTCTGTTATGTTACTTTAGGTTTTTGTAATTATATTTTTGCAGTAATGCATGTTGAAATGGCATTTACAATGGAGACACCATATGAAACTTTGAACATGCAGATTCAAAATTATTTGCCTGCGTATTTAAATTTTGTAAAGATGTATGAAGTGATACTGAGCTAGATTGAATTTAAAGTTTAAGACTATCCAGAGATTAAGTTGGTGGCTGGAAAGCTCAGATTTGACTGAATGTTCTCCCAGGCTTTGCATGTGACATGTAGCAGGCTATTTCAGACTAACATTTCAATACTGATTTCCTCACTTTAACTACTCAAATAAAGCTGGTCTGTTTTTCAGAGCTGCTGAGTGTGGTTGTTCCATTTAACCTGTGCAAAGATTGTGGATATCTCTGAAACACAGCCTGATTTTGCGGGTGATTACTAAACTGAGATATAGGTGACTACAATTTGAAAGCCAACTTTGAAAACATTGTTCTCTGTTTTTTGGGTGAAATTTGCTCTAAGAGAGAGAGATCCCATATACATCTATAACGTCTAAGAGAACATCAAGTCCGAAATCAAGAAAATAATACTTTTTTTGTGTTGTACCAMCATAACTGTAAAATGCAGCTATGGATATTAACCTGATTCACCAATGGCATCAGTAAGCACCTTCATTACATTTTGTATAATGCTTATGTTCCATTTGAGGTTCTCCAAGATCAAAGAGTTTTTAATCAATTGAAAATATACCTTGACCTTAGTCTTCACACTAATGATATTTTTCTGTGTGTGTTCCAAGCATTGTCTTTTAGTCTTTGAAGTTAACCTGAACATTTTCTGTCATTTTTTGAGTGGTATCATTCATGGTTCTCAAAGGCAAACCTCATGGGATATTATGGAGAAGGAAAGGACAGAGGAAAAGGAAGTCTGAGGAGATAAGAGGCTGTAACTGAAAACTGGAAAAGAGAAATACAAGCAAGCAAAAGTATAAAATAATAATACCAAATTCCATAAGAGAAAAAAAATATGAAAGAGGAAAAGTACAGGAATGAAAACCATCCAGAAAAGCAATGAGAAATGTCCAGCAATGATTTTCCTGAATTTTTTTTCATGGGAAATGTCATTTGATTTTAAAAAAAGCTGTGCAAAAACATTGGAGGAAATGAAAAAAAAAAAGATTTATTAAAGAAAGACAGAAGAAAATGGAGGGAAGGGAAAAGAAGATGTATAAGGCAACTCTCATCATTGTGCAGTGATATAAAGGAAAGAGACAATGAGGTTACAAAGAAAGATGTATCATCTATTTAAAAAGTGCACAGTTACTATACAATTTAGCTGTAATGCCTTTTTAACCCCCGGGTTTTCATAAATAAAATCCTCATTATTCAATGCCTATAAAAACCATCCTATTATAAAATAGTTGCAGCAGAATCTGTGATTACTGCGTAACAATAACCAAGAGGCTTTTCCACGTCTTTTAAAATGCAGAAACCTAAGCCTTGAACTTAATATTTTTCTTGAGACATGTCTCAATGTAAGATCATCATTTTCATCTTCTTCTACTTCAAACAAAATTCTCTCTCCTGGGCATATTTAATAGTTGTGTAGATGTCACTGTTTTCTTCTCAGACTGTATTTCCTAGTGCCCGAGACAGATTTCATAACCAAGTGGAGAAGGCTTCAAGCTGACAGTGAAATGGAAAAGTAGACCTAGCTTCACAGGTGGTAGTCTCTATCCACCTCTGCAGAGGAATTACTGCTCCTGTTCCTGGTTCTGGTCCCATGTTCCAAGGCTGGAAGGAGCTAGGAAAGCTGCAGGGCTCGCGCAGTTTTGTTTGCTGGGTAGTGAAGGTGGGATTTACATCACTATATTTTAGCAAGCTGAGGGTGCGGTGTCTTGCCCAAGCTCTTCCTCTAAATTCCCTCCGCAGGTGATAGAGAAGGTGGTGACTCTCCGGGGAGCGCTTCACCTCCTTCTGTCTTCAAATGATATGAAACATGTTCTGGAGGGTGCCTGTAATTCTCTGTTTTCTGTAGAGAAAGCCAAATTCCACTTCCATCTGTTTTTTCCTGTGCACCGACATTTAGTGAGAGAGAGTATTATGGCAAAAATAGGAATTATTCTCAGAATTGTGATAAGAATGAATTGGACCTTCCTTGGCCATTGTTTCCCTTAAACTCCCAGTAACTTCTGGCTAAAATGTTGATCAGAAAATGTGTTCAGCTCACTAACAGCTGCAGAGCTAAGAGCAACCTCAATTAAAAGGGGAGCTCGCTCCCCACTGAAATGGATTTCTACATTGATTAATCTCTCTACAGCATAGGGCGTTTAAGTTTCTAAATATTTGCTTTGCATCAACAGTTAAACATAGGGATGGAGAGCAGATGCTCCTGCTATATTTGGTATTAAAAGGCCTGTGATTTTAAATAAAAGCTCTCTGCTTGTGTCTGTCCAGCAGAGAGCAACCTAAGGTTCAGGCGAGGAGGCAATTATGTGTTGCTTCTACATGTACTGTTCTCTGTGCTGTTTCCATCTACAAGTACATAGCTTGTTAATTAATGTAATGCAGTCCTCCTCTGACTCACTATATTTTTCCAAGTGCTTTCAGTACCAAAGTCCTTTTTTATTTTTTATTTTTTTCCAAAGTAAATCCTGTAGTAAGGAAAAGCTTGCACTGTGCATCAGTTAAGCAGTTCGGCGCTGTACATACCATTCTGTTTTTACAAACACCCAGGACCAAGTTCTGAGACCATGTGGAAGAGGCGATTTGTAAACACAGATAACTGCRGATTCGAGCTGGGCAGAGCTGGCGGGACAGCACAGCATGCACTTCAGCTGCCTGGCCAGCAGAACGTCATATATAAAGTGTTTCACACAGGCGAGGCTGGGTTAAAGTGCCATTTGCGATTCTCACCCCACCAGTCGCAGGGAAGGTCGGTGCAGTTAGGAGGCTATCCTTTCTCAAAACATCTCTGCGGTGGTGCTGTGATCATTTGTTATTTACCTACAGGCCTGGAAACGATCAGTTCCAACCAGGGACAAATAAGGTATAGATGAATATTGCTTTTAAAAAGGCAGTTCTACCTCAAAGGGCTTTTAATCAAAAGAGTTTACATGCCATACCACAACTTTAAAAAAAAAAAATCAGTAAGGCAAAGAACAAGTTAACAGTGAAATCATTCAGGCTAGGCATAAAAGGAAAAAATGATCTAGTCTGCTGGCCTCAGATTAGGAGATGGGGGCCCCGTTTCCTGTTTCACTAGATACTTCTTCTGTGAGTGAATCAGCTTGTGCCAGATTTTAGAAAAGAATTTACCTATTTCAACTTGCAAATTGAAATTTGGGTGGTACTTTTAACAGCACATACGTACTTCACTTCTGTTTAAAGCAAGAACCTTTGTACTTTGGAAAAATCTCTCCTTGTGCTTGTCCTCATCTTTAGACATAAAAAATAGGATACTTAGTCTTTCTGGGCCTCAGTTTCACTTACAAAAATAGTACTTCCCCACAATATAGGTGTGTTGTGAAGAGAATCATGCAAAATATCTCTGAAAGGTTAGATACTCTCTTGTGACAGTCTGGTAAGATAAACAGAAGAAATAGCATGCTCAGTTATCTGTAACTGATAATTTTTTCCTGTTGTTGGTGTATTTTGACGTGTTGGTTGTTTTGAGCTGACTAGCTGATTGCTTTCTGCTAGAGACAATTCTTTTGTAAATACTTTTGATATTTCATACTTTAGAGAAACTCAGACTGTGCATGCTATGGGCACTGTTCATTTGATTCATTTACTGATAGATTTTTATCTGATGTACACTCCTAGGAGTTCAAAGAGACTTTTAAATCAGTCATGTGCTGCTTTAAAAATTTGCTTCATAAAAGTTTGCATTTTCCATTAGTGACGCTCAGAACCGAAGAGAAAGGCAACTAGCTATAATGAGCACTCCACATCTAGAGAATATATTCATTATAAAGTGACAGAAGAACAATCTTGCCTTACAAAGTGTCCATGCTTGTTTCAAAGGCTCAGCTTTTCAAATTTGGGGCCATAAACATTAAATAACACACTCAAATTAAGACATCTTCAGTGCTGAATACCTACAGATCTCATTGAAAGTTACATTTGCTCAGCACCTMTAAAATTCAGTCTGCTTACAATTCAGCTGCACAAATATGGAGCAATATGCCTAACCCAGTTTTGAAAAGTTGTGCCATGCTATATAACAGTTTCCAACTCAGTAGCAGGACATTTCAAAACCCTCCAGGTACACCGATAAAGCCCACACTTGTTAGGATGCTGTTGTTGAAAGATTCATTAGGGGAATCTTTCCCCTTTCCCTTTTTCTCCCCTCTCAGCCCATCCACATGTCTTTGGAAGCACTGAAGCAACCAGTTTTAGGCACCACTGAATATGATGGAGGGACACTGGTGCATATAACCCTGTTAATGTTAAGTTTGCCTCAATAGCTAGAAAAAAATTCCTGTAACTGGCTAACAGGATGACAGAGAAGGCAGCAGCCTCTGCTCTCCCCCATGCACCTGCACATCTGGCTGCTCAGTGACACACATGGGCTGTGTCACCTAGTGCAGCTGGAGTAACACAGCTGGATTTGGCCCTTTGATAGTTGGGCAGCAGCAAGAGTTTCAAGAAACTCATCAGCGATGCCTGGACTTTTGGAGGGCAGCAATGTCATAGTTTGCAAACAACGCCCCCCCCCCCCCCAGCTGTGATACCTCCTTGAAGAAGTTCACATGAGCCTTCTTACCTGCCTGTCCAGCTTCCCTAATGTGAAGAAATGGGGTAGCAGCATCTCAAATGCAGTTCATTTGTACTGCTTTGTAAAAATGGCTTTTTAAATTTAATAGGGGAAAATCTGTAGGGGCTTTTAACTCCAACTTTTTATTAAATACTCAAGCCTAGAAGAGAAGGAATGATGTTAAGAGGGGATGGTTGCAGTAACAATTAGTTTTATAGAGCTCCTTACATCAATAAAGTTTTAGAGGTCATTACAAAATTGGAATCATTTGACTTTACACATCCTTTATAAGGAAAGTGAGTATTGCTTTGAAAACACTTTAAAATCTGATGTACAAATTATTATGTTAGAGGTCAGGATATTTTTACTGTTTATTTCATCAGGAGTAAACTTTGGTTTGTACAGCAGATCACAGATCTGAATTAATGAAGACCTTAATGACTGCAGTTGAGTCACTTAAAGAGCAAATGAACATTTTGGCTCATTAGAGGTTAGTTAAAAATATATTAACTTTTAGTTTTTCCATACAGTGTTGGTTTCAGATTAAGAGGGGTTTCATTTTGAAACTCATAACAATGCATTGTTACACCTCAGAAAAATAACGAACAAGAAAGTAGGTTAATATCAGAATCAAGAAAGATCTCTATGTGTACTTCGCTTATTTTGACAATAGTAGTTCAATGACTTAATTATCTGGAAATTTCTGGACCAGCATGTGCTCGTAAGCAAAGAACGGTAGTCTTACGTTACTGAAAAGAAATTTCAATTGGACTTTCGGTATTAAATAACAGTGTTCTGCATGTTTTATTTAAAACATCCTGCTTTTAATGTTTATGCCAAAAAGCAGCAGGATTTAGCATCCTGAACAAGCCTGTTTGTGCCAGCTGACCAGCCTGTGTATGTGGCACCTCTTTTGTGGTAGAGTTTGTCTACAGTGATGCATTGGTTACTGCCAGACATTGACCAGCTAGGTTATGTTACACATTATGCAATGCCAAGACTTTGTCCACCCCAAAAACTAAGTTGTACTTAGTATTTTATGCACTTATGTGTTCTACTGTGATGTAAATCTTCCAGTTTAGACAATCCATGAGACATGGGCTTCATCCGCTTTATTTCAAGTGCTTTCTTGCACACTGCAAGGTCAGAAATAAAGCCTTTTTGAGCTTTAAGTCCAGCACGCATTGGCTAGATCAGCTCAGTAATAACTAGTCCTAGTTTTCTGATGTCATCCTACATAGCATAGAAACAGAAGGAATAATCACATCATATTTAGTGTTAAGAGCCAGGTGAAAAATAAGATGTCTCCGCTTTAGTACCTGGTCTGTTTTCAGTCCAAAGTTTTACAGGTTGTACTGAATTAACCATTCCTAGCGTGTACTGTGAGCATGTACAATGCATCTTTGTGATTTACTGGCCTTTATGTCATTAGAATTATTTTCAAATGTTTTCATATGTTGTGCCTTAGGGATTAGTTGCCTGGGGAATCACTTGTATTATTTACCATTATTATCCCTAGTGGCATAGCATGATCTTGACAGATAGCCTTAAATGGTGTAGAGGTGGGGGTAGTATAGTTTCCAGCCATCAGTCTGATATCCTTATTTAACAAAATTGCCATGATATTAAACATAAGTAATCCTTTCCAAGCATACAGCCAAGGTTGTGTCAAAGGATCAAAGTTTACACCATTTTATTTCTTCAGCTGAAAAAATAAAGCTAACAGGGACTGAAAATTGATTTGCATGGTGCCTATGGGTGCATACAGTGGTATAGCACTTAATCTGGATATGATACTTGGGCCCGAATGCCACATATAACTCTGGACAAATCATTTAGGTTTGCTGTCTCACCATATTGCATAACTGGATTTCATATAGTTCAGATAGGTATATTAATGGTAGTGAAAATACCTTGTGTCCAGAAACCAAATATAACTATTCGACATTTGAAAAATGGCAAACAGAGTAAATTAAATGCAATTTCAGCTTTTTAGGGTATTCTTGCATGTTGGTTTGGAGACGGGGCAGCTGTGGTTTGTTAATGTCTTTAGATATATGGCATTCTAAATGGTCTCAGATTTTAATCAAATTTAGTGCTATCACAATTTCTATGACATTTCAGGGAGTGGAGGCATTGTTTCTTATAATTATCATTCAGCATAGTTATTATAATGGCTTTTTGGAGCGCTATTTTTTTCACATACTAATATTCCTATTATTTGGTGTATGCAGTCTTTTGTTCAGTGCAGAGAAAAAAGTATTTGTTATCCAGCAAACCAGGCTAATTTGCAATAATATGCAGGAGATGCACTGTAAATTAGTGAACAAAAAAAGCAATCCATAACACCAAATAACTAAAACCATCAGTTACAAATAACAAAATGTACTTGGATTATTTTAGCAAAAGTAATTTTAATTCCTTTATAATTGACTTGTAAATTAGCTTCCTTTTTAAGAAAAAAAATGTACATCTTCTATTACTATCTGGGTTTAGTACTTGGCTGGGAAAAACACCGACTTATTACTTGTTCTACTGAGTGTAGGTCTACCACTCTTTCCTCATGAAGATGTGATGGTAGTTATTGTTATTAAACAGAACAGGTCTCCTAGCTACAGAAATTCATTAGGTTTTCTCAGACTTCTGTGTTAGGAACATTAAGGCATTCTGGCGGCTATCTCACTATTCAAATTACTAAAACCTATCTGATCTAGACAGAAATCACACAAACTGTATTTTAAGACATTTACAAACTCTTCTTTAAAATAGTCTCTGTGCCATTCCCGGTGATCCAGCCAGCAAGAGTGCTTCACAATATCAACGTTGACCCATGGCTGCCTAGGAAAGGAGCAGCAGCAGATTAACCAAATATTAGCAAATTTGTTTAGCCATTCTTAGCCTGCCTTTTTATTGATTATATTGATCTGGCATTGTCCCTCTTCCAAATGCAGGGGCTTGTCTTCTCTGAGAAGAACAATGTAATCTCTGTAAAATATTTTACCTTCTGGCAAATGGCCATAGCATAATAAGCAGCAGAGCGCTGCAGTATCATCTACCACTGACAGCTTTTTCAGGCATCTCTGAATTTGGAAGCAAAGGTGATCTCTCATTTAGGTTAGTTTATACAAACAGTTATGATTGATAGGCAGTGAGCCCAAGGCTGATTTACTAGCAATGATGGACAATCATGAAACTCAAATTTTTCAATCAGCAGAAAAGTTGCAGAAATTTATAGCCTCTTCCCAGTATGTTCAAATACTGTACCCAAGCATTCATCCCTTTTCTGAACACTCTGTTGTACTTCTTGTATCTTAGCTTGTAATCCCTAAGAAAGGATATTGAAGGCAAAAACATGCCTGTTGCCCCTCGCTGATTCAAGCAACAGAGGTTCTCAGAGCCGGGGAGCAAACTGTGCTCAACTCAGAAGCAGGGATGAAGCCTTAAAATGAGGGGCCATCATTTATGAGCTTAGCAAAACACTCTTGACTGAAACATTGTGGAAAATGGATGTGCCAAAAAGAGCAAGAGGTGTTCAAAACAGTCAAGAAATCCTTTCCAAATACGAGTATTAAAATAATAATRTAGTATAGTATAGGAACAGCTAGGCACTACCTGCAGTGATTGTATTGCTTCCTTAAGTCCATGGCATCAAACTGAGCAATAATTGGCAGATTTGATGCTATTCCTTAAAACCAGCAAACTGTCACTAGAGTAGTTCATGCCACTTAATCTTAATTTTTCTTTTCTTTGAGATTCTCTGTTTGGCATTAAGCATGGAAATAGAAAGACACAAGAGGAGGATATTCTGTGGTTCTTTAGAGATACTGCATATGAATAATAAAGGTTATGGCTGTTATGTATTCCTGATGTCAACTGCTTTCTCAAAGCACTCAAGACAATCCTCACTGTAACTGGACTACAATTTTTGGCAAATATATTTCCTGAAAAAAAGATAACTGTAGCTTAGTCATCTCAAACTACTAGCAAATTTGCAAGCAGGAGGTCCCACCTCCCCGCTGAATGGTATAACAGCAAGAGAACATCTCCCACTCTTTTTCACTTCTATTAAGTGGAATAGGTGGTGGGCTTGAGAAAGATCCATGCTCATATAACCAAAGCCTAATGCTGGATGGGAAGGGCACTCTCCTGGTAAGTGAGGCAGATTTATAGATCTCTCCTAGAGAGAAAAGACCTGGGACAATGCTCTAACCCAAGTCATTGATTATAGTAAAAAGAAAACAGAACCCAGTTTCTAGCCTTCCATTTCCTTTAGCCTGTGTACTCATAGTCACATTATTTCCTTTCAGGTCAAATGAAATGCTTTGTGTTAAGCAAACTGAAGATTTAGGAGGGGAAGGGGGACAGAAGAGGTAAAGGGAAGAAGGCCAGAAAGAGTTGTTTCAATCAGAAGAAACTGCAGAAATTTCCATCTGACGTGATCTGTAACAATTTCTGAATCAGTTATCTACCCAGACCTTCTCCTGCAAAAGAAGATGGCTACTAAGAACATCATCAGAACAAGGTAATTCAAAATGTTCTTCCTTGAGTTTGTTAATGCCAGATTCAAATACAAAATATTGGTAGGCTCTAGAGGTTATGAGACTTCTGAGCAAGCAGTTTGTTTAGATGGTGGGCAAAACTTTGTCCCTTTTTTTCAGAGAACAGAAAATAGTTTTCATTGGCTTGTAATGGTTTGATGACACCAGACACAAAGGAAATCCTAGACAAATCTCTGAGGACAAAAAAAAAAAAAAAAAAGGAAAACATTTTCAAGCTACTTTCTGGAGGTAAGGTGTTCTCAGAAACACCAGTGATTCTGATCCAGCTTTCAAGAATGTGTAAGATACATACAAATACATACAAAAATCTCTTCTAGCACAAGCTCTTGATATACAGAAAGACCAAAAAATGTTGGCTCCTGAACAGATCCCCGATATCTGGAAACAGTATCTGCTTTTGAGACTTGAGGATGTATGACTGGGTACACAGTAATTTGGCTAAGAAGAAAAATGAACACAGTGTATTAATGGGTCCTCATCTGCTGTGTAAATTAAAAAGAAATCCAGAAAGTTCTGTGCATTTTTGCCAGGTTGCCAGATGGATTTCAAACATATGTTGCTGTGACTTCTATCAAGAAAAGTCTTTACTCAGGCATGCACCTAACAAATATCAGACAACTTCCCTAAAAGTTTGACTGATCACCTTTTGCTGAACCTCATTATTTTTGCTCAGACATTTTCAGTTATGCTTTGGAACATATTTTTATGTGAGTGAGAGGGGCTGAGCATATATGTGGGTACTTCATTCTAATCCCACCATATTCACATACAGCTTGCTTCCTGATACAAAAAAAAACACAGCCCAGGGCTTCTCTCTCAGCCACATTGCTATGTGTAGCTACACATT
The DNA here is from genome assembly GCF_003343035.1 of Apteryx rowi. Lineage (NCBI taxonomy): Eukaryota > Metazoa > Chordata > Aves > Apterygiformes > Apterygidae > Apteryx > Apteryx rowi. Next base: position 152,248 of record NW_020450474.1, on the reverse strand, counting down.
GTAAAATTTTGCATTGTGAAATTTTGACTTTGTCAGCTGTAGCCATACATTGTAAACATATTACCCATGCAATTTTGGCATTCAGATACAAAAAAAATGATTTGAGAGAAAGTCTAATAGAAGTCTAACGGTGCTTGGCTCTATTGACTCTAATAAGTTTCTGAGGAGCCTTGGGTCCATCTGTTCTCAAGGATGAAGGACAGCGAGAAAGTGTGCTGCGCTCACCAGGACAGGTTGGAATTACGTGTAAAACAGGGTTCCAGACAAAACACCTTTCCTTGTGACAGATTCAGGTGTGCAATTCAGATTTGTTTGTACTGCCTGTCCCACTGCAGAATTAACACTGCTTTTGGAATATGAGAATTCTTTACCTCTAGGTCTGAATATTTCATGTACATAACTGAGAAGGTCTCATGATCAGATGTATGACAACCTCAGCCTCAGGGCTTGTGAGTTCCTTTTCACAAAGAAAGAAAGGATCATAACACACTTGCATCAAATTTGATGAAAACCCAGAGGCCTAAAAGCAGATGCTGGTAGGCCCACCTTCACAACACGGAACGCAACAACTTTACCAGGCTATATATATACAACAGCTTGTTTTAAAAAAAAGGGGGGAAAAAGCCCTCTTTTAGGAAATATGTCTGCAAAGTTTTTTTGCATGTTTGCTGGGAGATATACCAGGCAAGGGAGGAGAGTCGCAGCCCCTTTCCCACTAGTGCTGCCAAGTGTGGCAGGAATGCTCTGGTCACGCATGAGAAACTGCCGTGCAGAGCAAAGCCTGTGCCATTGAACGCTAAGCCCAGTCCCAAGAGACTTCTTCAGTCCTCCTCCTAACTAACTCTCCTCCTTCCCCATTCCACCCAGTTTGCATATCCAGATGACCACTTTTAAAACTTGGCAGATCCCATTTAACAAATTAAATTTTCTTTCACCTGCCTTCCCCTCACACCACTTTCCCAGATCATTCAAAACTCAAGATTTTTAGTTAAAGCTGTACATATCCAGTGGCTTTTTGTATCTAGATGTATTATGAAGGCTAAATTATCCATTAATAATTTATTTTTGCAGCTCTATTATATTATTTCCCCCAGCAAATCATATTAACATTGTTTTTCTTAGTGCCCACAGCATCTGAAGAATTTTCTTGGCAGAAAGTAAAGAGCAGGCTCCCTTCATTGGTTACATTTGCCAACTGCCTCTTCATAAATACATAGCACCAAGTAATCAAGAGGAGAATAATACTAATTAATATTGTCATACCTGTAAGAAAAGACAAATGAAGAGATTAAAGTTCTGCTTCATATGTACACTCTTTAAAACCACCGATGACTGAAAACATTTAGTAGGTCATTTTTTGTAAAGTAGCTTTTAAAAATCTTCTATAATTCATCAAATGTCCTGGTTAGTGGAAAGCATATTGATTAGCATAAGCATAACACGTGTACTTTAACAGCAGAAGTAGTGCAAGATTTCTGTTATCTAGAATGGTTCTGGAAGAGGTTTTTCAGGGAGACTTTCAGAAGAAATCTTGTGACCTTCAGAAATTGTGTGAGCACACTGAGCATAGCCAAAGGAGTTCAAAATACACTACCTTTTCACACTAACTTTTCACTGATTGAAAAATATAAATACACTCTGAAATCTCTATAGCATAGGCTTTCTAGTAACTTCTATGATAGGTGCAAGCTTAGCAGTGATGTCTCTGCTATTAGCTGCCCTCTCATCTTAGTTTTTCTATGAACAGTAGTAATAATTTCAGTGTCATGTAGAGCTTGGCATCCAGGCTAGCTGCTCTCATACAGGAACCATTCTTGAAAATGTTCTTCACCTAGTTTTTCCAAACTATTAAGATTATTTACAAGCTGAAGGTTTTATTTTGTTTTGTTTTGTTTTCCTTTGGGTCAGTATCATAATCAGAGAAACATTTGTTGTGCTCAAGATCTGTCTGTAGTTTACATAAGACATTGTAATGTGGTGTATTTGGCCACATTCAGTACTTTTGTATATCTTACAGAGTCAGTAAATTCCACGCAGCAGATTTGTCATGTTGTTTGGTTAAACACTTTTGCAATAATGCCTCTTTGTATTTTTCTTTTTCTTTTTCTTTTTTTTTTGGTTTTGGTAGCCTGAGTCACTGGTGCACTGGCAGCACAACAGAAATCATATTTGATAAGAATATGGCTCGAAAACTGGTTATCATCTGTCATGAGCTGGTCCTCCTGGCTATGTTGATGGGGTGATAAAATTGCTGTTTTCAGACAACCACAGTAGATGTGAAAAAGGACAGCAAGCACAGACTGTGTTTGAAACAAACAGGAAAAGGATCCCTGCCCATCCATACCACCCCGACAGCAGCAGTAAACTAGCAGACACTGCACCTCTGAGTCCTTGAATGACTCAGGTTTTTCCTCTTTGCCCATACCAGCCAATTGCAAATGGAGCTTCCCACTTGCATTGACAGCAAACATTATAATGATAATTTTCTTGCTTGATGTGTGCTGATTCATTGCTGATGCAACAAGTGTGAAAACTCGAAGTCACTTTCAAAACAGGTCTTTCTCAGCAGCATTGTAAGCTCATTCCTGTAAAATTGGGTGGATTTCACTGATGAAACTTGTCCTTGAAATTTTGGCTGCCTCAGTATCTAGGGGAAGCTTCTCTCCTTTCATACAAAGTACACAAATTCCACTGGACAATTTACAATGCATTAGCCATCCTGCTATGAAAAATTTGGTGATACTTATTTTGGCATTCAATTCCCTTTTCTGTCTGTGGCCACTTACCCTGAAACTGGAACTCTTTCAATGGATGTACGAATGAATCATGTTATGTATGTTGTCTAATCCTTCTAGTGAAGATTTTTTCATGGCCTGCCTCTTCAGAATGCCAACCAAGCTGTCATCATCATTAATAAAAATTAGAGAACTGTGCCTTGACTCCTTAAAGCGCATGCAGTTCACAAATCACAATGCAGCTCTAAAAAAAAAAATCCTCAACCCTCAAAATTCTTGTCTCTCAAGCTTCTAGAAAGTTAAACCCAGAAGCAAAAAGCCCTGTCTAGTGCAGGATGGCAATGATGATGGTGCTAATTCACTGTTCCTCCTCCCCAAGTCTTCCTCACTTTCTGTTATTTCTTTTTGTCTTTCCTTGCTTATCTATGGCCCTATCTTTCCCTTGTTTTAGGATTTTAGGATTTTAAAACAATGATGACTTTATCTCTGTATAAATACAAGTCTTGTAAAACACAATTTAAAAAAATTAGCTTCCGAGATTGAAAAAACAGTCCTTATTTTAATGATCACTCTCCCCTCCTTTGGATTTGGACCCTTCTCCTCCAGTCTGTCCTTTCCTGGTTCTTAACATATCATGCAGAACTGGCCCCACTGATGAGGTATACAGCATAACATACACTGTCATGCTCTGATGTAACTCACATGTGTTAACAAGCCAGAAATTTCAGTCATGCCTAGGAATGGTATTTGCAAAGTATGTCTACAAGGGCAAAATTAACGCAAGCGTTGTGATGCCATCCAGCTGACAGTGTTCATGGTCTGTATTAAACCAGCTCCTAAAACAGAACTTCTTGAGTGTTAAGCCAGAACTGTTTCATTAGAAGAGCTGTGTCAATGAATTTGCTAGTGTCCACTTCAGTGGGTTGTGCTGAAGTAAGGCATTATTATACAAGAAAATAATTTTACAAGCACTTAGGTGACTAAGGGTCATTAACTTTGAGAAAGGCCAATTTCTGAAAATGTGCACAGCTGGTGGAGCCAGCATCCAAGTGAAGCATTTTGCAGAGCAAAGAAAATTTCTCTCTCTTTCTCTCTCTTGTTTCCCCAGTTTATTTCCTCTGAAGCTATTGCATTTTCTGATTGAATTCCAATGTTCTTTATTCTAACGTAAAAGAAAAAAACCTCTAATGACTTCATCTGAATTGCTCCAAACTTCTTTTGGTATAACTCAGATCAGAATCTGACTTCCTCTCTGCAGGGAAAATCTGCATGGTTTGTGACAGTGCAGCACAGAAAACCTTGACAAAGCAAAATACTGAAATACAAAATACCTCTAGATACTTAAATCCCATCCTTTTCTTTTGCAGCACAGTTCCACAAATGTAATTCTACAGCTCTCAGGAATAAAGAAGACGACAGGACTGACTCCAAAACATTACTTTTCCGAAGCCTGTATTAATTTTGGTATGATTTTGCATTATCCATTTCATACTGTTACAAAGAGAAATTAGCCACCCCATTTACAGTCTACATAAGGGTGATGCAAACATGCTAGGAAGTTTCTCTCTTACCTTCATACATTAGAATTCGCTACACTAGGTATTTTAACTTAAATTTGTTCATAGATTGCAAACAAGTTCAGGTAACTATCCCTAAGCTAGGCAGACAGCGTACATATGCATGCATCTTCTAATCAGCTCACAACCGGATGATAAAACTTTCTTTCTTTCAACTTCTGTCCTGTTCTTGTCTTTGCAATGTTGCTTTTTTTCTGAAATTCTCAATTCCAGACAGATTTCTAAATATATTTAGTCACCATGATAGTGACACTTTAATCACCATCAAACATTCCTATACGTTTACTGCCCTTTGAGGTAGTGTCTCTTGCTGTAACTAATTCAAACGAGAGCCTCACCATTTAACACATACCAGAGAAGGATCTTGCCTAGTCCAAATTTAGAAGCTTTGAGAGTGGATATCATGCGATGCAATGCTGTTTAGGGAAAGCTAGGAATCCAAGTTCCTATTAAATACAAAAGCACCTGTAACTTAGCCCTGGATGGATGCGTTTTAGCACTTTAAATTGTATCATCCTGAAGCGTTGAGCATTTGATTAGCTCTCCAGACACCGGGCGGCCTTTGTGGGGGGACGGCGGGATCCCTCGCGCCCCGGGGCCTGGGCGGCCTTTGGGGTAGGGGGGGACGGCGGGTGATCGCTGAGGGGCCGCACGGCGCCAGGGCGCCTGCCCGCCCTCCTGCACAGGAGCCCCCGGGCCGGGCCGGGCAGCCCAGAGCCCCCCGGCGCGGCCAGCAGGCCCCGGGCGCGGCGACGGGGCCGGGCTGCAGCCCCCTCCGGCCCTCCCCAAGCCTCCTTGTGCCGGGGGCAGGAAGAGGGAGGCCGC
>NW_020450474.1:95509-146296 GCF_003343035.1 Apteryx rowi | reverse complement strand
CTCTTTCTCTGTTTATTTATCTATTGCTTCCATCCAGGTGACTAGTCCTGCAGGTTTAGGTCGTACAAGTAGTCAACTCGTCAGTTGCCCGGTAACTTTGCCTGCCACTGGAAGCTAACTGTGTCTCCCCTGGGATCTCTTCCCATCCTTCTTGTCTYTCCTTCAAGTTATATTCTTTCATCATCATTATTCCCTGATTATCTTTCCTCTTTCAGCTTTCTTCCTCCCAGTAACTATTTCCTTCACTGTGATTCTTTGCCCTTCTGATCTTATTTTCCTGTCATTAAAGCCTTCCTTGTGATCTCACCTAATGCTCTTTCCTTTTGACATACTCCTTTCCTCCATAGACTCCAGTGCTGTCTCCCCACTTTGTATTTAAATTCTCCAGCTGTGCTTTTGAGGAGAAAGGAACTTAACCCTCGATTATCTGTATATTTGTTAGTCGATACTAGGAGGACACACACACAAAAAAAAGTAACCTGTTTTACCTTATTTTCTTTGTTTATTACTGACTCCTCAGCAATCTTTCCCCCAGTATATACATTTGTATATACTGACATGCTCTACCCACTTCCTCCAGCAACGCACATGCACACAGCCTGGTGCTAGTCTAGAAGAACCAACTCTCTGGGAAAACCTTTTGGTAGGACCAAGGGGAGTGGTGCGTGGGGACAAGAAATTTCTAGTGGTTGTGTAACTTAAATTAGTGCCAAACATTGTTTCTAACACTGTATTGTGAATTGGTGCTTCAGTTGAGATAAAGTATGTTTGGGATGGTTTCTCTTTAGGGAAGTAGTAAGAGGCCTCACTAGTAGCATGATGCATAGTTTTTCCTCAGGAAATGCTCGCAGTAAACTGCTGCGATGTTGAGTATTGATGGCTGGGAGTCTGTGGTGCACTGGCGCTTTGCTTGTGTCTCTGCTAGTGACTCTACTGGAAAATAGTCTTCCTTCTGCTTTGTCATTTCTCTTGTTTCTCAGTATTAGGTTGCCCAACTTTCCATTTTACATCTTTCTTAATTGCTTTAGTTGTTAACATTGATTGCATTTTATAATCATATCACCATGACGTATTTGAGGTCCCGTTTAAACACCGGACATAGCTGTCCCCTGGAGATGTGGGGAACAGATTCAGATTTTCAGAGTAATTTATACACCTTACTTAAGTGTCTAATGTTAACAGCTTATTCACAGTAGGATCTGTTTTTTCCTTGTTGAGAAAGTAACTGGAGGACACCTCAGAGCTGCTGAGTTAGGTTTCTAGTCTGAATCGCTCCTCTACAGGAGTCTTTTTTCATTGCCTATCAAGGGGTCATATGGGGAACAGTTTCTTAGTTTAGGCATCTGAATAAGGCACACATGTGCCACTACTCTGTTGACAGAACAGTTGTGCTGATTTAACTAAGTGATTCTACTTCCACCTTTATCCTTTCTACACTGGTTTAAACCTGCCTTATAGCTTGAGCCTGTTACTTAGTCTGCCAGCATGAGAAAATTGAATCATTTTAATTTTATAATTTAAATTAATTTAAGCTCAATTGATGCGCACCCTTATTTGGAAACTGATTTGAGGGTGGCTTTTTTGATTTCAGCATATTCTCGTTATTAGCTTAAAGTCTTACATCCTAGCTATATTGTTATGAATATAACATTGGGTCCTTTGAGAAAGTTGTTACATCAGATATGGAGCTTAAGTGTTTTCTTACAACTTAGATGTCAGCATTTCTGAATGCTGCTGTTCATCGGTTATGTTTCTCAAGTGTAGTCACACAAAACTAACTTCACACTTCAGCAAGACCCAGCTTAATGATGAGTCACATCCTGGGCGTCAGTGGTGAGGTGAATGGGGTATAACTGGAGTCTTCTTTTTTGGCACTGAGACTGTTTACTTAGTTATTTATTTATTTTTTCCCAGTGGATGAAGCAGCTTAAAAGAAGTCTCACTTGTAGTTACACCACTGTCAACGTGAACAATACACATTGTGAATGTGACATGAGCAGGTTGTTCTAGTAAGAGGTTTTCTGTGTGTTACAGGTGGATACCTATGTCATTCGTACTACACTTTTTAGCCAGGATTTTCTAACTTGCTGAAGGCAAAATCAGATGGAAGTGTTATTTGGTTGGATTGGTGCTGCTGGTTTGCTGTCGTGGTGATGCTTCTGTATGTAATGTACTGTCTAACCTTGAGAGGGAAAGCTGGGCAGGGGTCACACGTCGGTGGGCATGCCAGGAGGATATGCGCAGGCAGTACCAGCAGTGTGTAGGTCAATATGGTCATCTGCTTTCCTGCTCTACAGGGCTTGGAGGAAAGAACAGTGCAAATTACTTAAAAACAAGACAAAACAAACAAAAACCCCCTTGATCTTGGAAGTCCTGTGGGCACTTTAGGAATGTGTGAACTTGTTTTAAACTGACAACTTACGTGGCAGCATTGGGTTTTGGCAAGGGTGAGCTCATATGTGCTGTTTAGTTTCGAGATAAACTCCATGTAAGCAACTAGTGATTGGAACCAACATTTAGAGGTCTAGTTAAAAGTTGTAGCCTATACATGGTGCAAAATTAAAGTATTTTTTAAATTTGTTGTGGAGACCATTCAGTTCCTCTTCTTACTGAAAGTTCTCACTTCTTAAAGAAGTGAGAAGATCAAGAAAAATGAATGGTTGGAAAATTTTAGAGAGCTCTTGAGCTTGTCTACTTTTGGATTCTTCTTTAAGTAACTTGCTATTTTATTATAAGAGATGTAGCTCTTTCAGTGAAAGGCCTACTATCAGTTGGCTGCTGGTGGTTGTACCACAATGCAGTTCAGACCTCCTGTACACATGACTAAATGACACAGTAGTAAGATTTTCTGGAGCTGATGTGCACTGCTTTAGTGCTGTAACTTGTAGGCTTGCGTTAACATAATTACAGAGATAGAACATTGTTAGATTTAAACGTTCTTTGTATTATCCAGCATGAGTGGTTATACAAGATTTAATCATGAAATAGTTGCAGTGCTGCTGGTGGGGAAAAATACTGTTTTTAGGAAATAATCTGTGTCTTGGTGGGTTATTTTCTGACGATTTTCTTTTTATCCACAAAACCCCTGATGTCACAATGGTGAACTGCTTCACGTTGCTAAATCACCTCTTCTTATAAATGATGTAAGTCAAAATAAAATGTCTTTTTTAAAATAAACCTAATATTTCACTCTATCTAAATTAACACTTTTGAAGCCACTCTTCATCTGAGAACCTTAAAAAAAATACAAAAATGAATGAAAGCTACTGTGAAGATGAGAAAATACTAATTCCATTTTGCGCTTCAGAAAACTGTGGCAGAGAATCATACGGCAGTTAGTGTCAGGTTTGGGATCTCTTGGTATTTTGTTCTCAAGATTGTCCTACCTTGAATAAACAGTACAATTTTTATGTGGTGCTCTTTCAAAAACTCAGAAAAAATTAATCTCATCTCCTTTTCTTTCCCTTTGGTTATTCTGGTTTTGGAGTCAGAAGGTCTGCTACTACAGATTGTGCTAACAGGCATGAGGCATTGCTTTAAATCAATACTAAAACTAAAGGATCACACATTTTCTTTCTAATGTCCTCCTAGTCATGCAGTAGATGCCAGTCATAGTTCAGTACCCTTGACTTCTGTTTTTTATTAAATTAGAAATACTCAAGGGTGATAGAAAATGCTCCTTATCCTTCATTTCATTAGTTTTGCTCTAGTTAATGTTGCTGCACACCAAAAACTTGGTGTTACTGCAAATGAGAAACTGAAATTTTTCATTCACACGTAGGAAGGTGATTATTAAAAATTTTGCAGTCAGTGTGGGCACTCTCAGTTCTGATACTGTCCTGATTTTTGAGAGACATAGAGGTGCTTTTCTTTTCCCCTTTCCATGGAGCGGCTGGTGGTTTTGCTACTGGGGCCCAGGTGTATGCGATTTGTTAGTGTACAAAATAGACCAAAGTTAATGCGAGGATTCCATTTAAATGTAAAGCAGGAAGATGAAAAAATTGGGTCATTAGGAATACAATTTCAGCCATAGCTGAACTCAGAAATTTCTTGCTTGTATTTTTTCAAATACAAATTCAAATGACTGAATTGGGGGAAGGGGGTGTGTGCTTGTTTTATGTTAGATGCTAGCCTTACTTGCAGCCTCACTTTCTATGGTAGTAATGTTGCAGGAAAACCTTCTGCTTGCTTGCTGGTAGCCCAGGGAGAAATTTTTCACTATATAGTTTGAAATGCTCAGGTTTTTTAAATTTATGCATTTGCTTAAGAGGACAGTCTGTGTTCTCTTACTGCRGGTATTTTTCCAAGTTTTGTTTTCTTTGAAAGGGTGCCTTTGCTGGAATCCCATCAGTAATAGGAATGGTGTAACACCAAAAGGTATGTGCTAAAGTAAATTCATTAAAACTGATTTGGCTAGATTCTAATGCAGGTGTAGCTTTGTAACTTCAGCAACACAAGCTAACTCAACAAGAAGCAGGATTTAAATGTGGCTGTTAGGGATTTGCATCAGTTTAACCTTTACAAAATTAAGTTAAACTGTTTCACTTCTGTACCAAATGTGCCTGTTGCAATTGTTGTAGGACAGAACTAATTAAAAATTTGCTGAATCTTATGTGGGACAAATGTTTTATGAGGTATAAATTCTTTGCTATGAGAAGGTTAAATTTGTTTGTTAGAGTTGATATTTGAGTTAAACAAGAAAAATCATCCATGAATACTTTTTCAGGCTTTAATGAGAAAGTTCTCATTGTTTTCTTGTTGGTTCTGGAAGTGTGTGGGTATACTTTGTCAATATTTAGGCACCAAAGATGGAATATTTAGGAGCAGTACTGTTTGTTGCTAAAAGTGTCACAGCACTAGACCATACTAGGAAGTCACATCGCTAACTGATGTATGGGTGAGCTTAACATAGACTTACAGTTAGAATATAGTCAAATGTAGAACCACACTTTTTAAAAATCAAGTGTAAGAGGGGCAGCTTTCTCAGTGTAGTGATTTTGCTATTTGCAGGAAATGAATGCAAGTAATCGCAACATTCCTGAAAATAAACTTTTTCAAAATGCAGTACTCCTTGTTATTATGAACTGTTGTAACTATCTGCTAGTTGGCCCGTCACTCCTGAATAAAACATTAGTACGAAGACAAATAAGGAGGAAGCACTTCAGTATTTAAGCCATACTCTTGTGATATATTTGGACATCTAGAAACTTCAGACTGCTTGCAAGACAAATCAGTGTGACTGTTATCTTTATTTATAAACTGAAGTGGCAAACTGCATTGCCTTGATCAGTTGAGCCCTTGCACAAGTAACAAGATGGAAGAAGTTATAAAATTAGTAAGCCTCTGGGAAGAGATTCCAGCCAAAATTGAATGGCACTGGTTAACATTAGTACTTTTTTAAGGTACTGATAACGATCACCACTTTCCAAGAGTGAAGTGAAAACTTGGTATGCAAACATTATTGCAGGTAAAAATTCCTGTTTGTCTCCAGCAGGTCAGTATGAAGTTATAAGGTGTGATGTGCTAAGTTTTGTTATAATTGAGAGGGTTTTGTGTCAGGATTTAGAGACTTGTCCTGAGAGTTTTGCTTGAGATTGCTTTGCACGTTATATGGTGACTGAAGTGGATTGTCAGACTGCACTAGGGTATTCTTGGTAGAGATCAGTCAGATCTCAGTGTTTCAGATTATTAAATTAGTTTCAGATAATGTTTTAATAGCTGCTGAGAGCTTTTAGGAAATCAGTTATCTGTAAGAATTTTCCTCCTGGGATCAGCAGGGTCTCTGAACTGGCCCAAGACACCTCAGAGTTCCCAGTCTTTGGTGTTTGTTCTTGCTAGACTACATTTGATGTGACTCCCCACTGCCTCCTGTTTTTGTTTTATAGGCAAGACAAGGTGTATTTTTCTGTCTTCTGCTTGACAGGTTGGATATCTAGCAATGCATTTTCTTGATCTGTTTTCCCTCACCTTTCTTTTCTGTACCTCCTTGGCTGATTCAAGAAACACATTTTGATCCATGTCATCCTTTGAGTCTGCCTAAACTTTTCTTCCTTCTCTTTAGTCTGCTCATTCCTTGACTTGATTTTTCTCTGCACATGATGTTGCTCTCTCCCAAGGCTGCTGCATTCTGTTTTTCAAGATGTAGGAGCTGAGCACTATCAGTCTTTTAAGCAGTACAAAGCTTATCACTGCAGGCTCAGTTAAAAAGCATTGCAGGGTTTGTATCCTGTGTGTAGTGTTGGAAGACCTGAGCCCCCAGGTTAGAAAGGACACGTTCTGTTTAAGAGTAGGTCTAAATATTTGGTACATGGATTACTTGTATGGCGAAAAAAACCCAAACTCCTGTAAGATGGCCAAACTAAAAAAGCTTTACCAGTTTATTAATGTTAAGGATGTGGTTTCTTACAGTATTTCTGCACAGACGAAGGCATTAGGGTTGATGCAGTCACAGTACCTTTATTTATTTGTTAGCAAGATTGTTTATACTGATAGATTTTACTTCAGCTGTGTGTGCAGAAAGGATTGTTTGCTTGTATAGAGACATTAGTAAACCTTGCCTAGTCTAAAACTAGCCTCCATGTATTAGGCAGTATCTACATGCTTTTGTTGTTTTATATTAGTTATTGCATTACTGTAATGACATCTCTGTCACATGCTGCAGGATCTTTTGTTGCTTAAGAAAAGCAAGGGTAAGGCTGAAACCAAGAAATAATGAAAGAATGTTAAAGAATTAATAGAAGAGTATGCAGAAAGAAATGTGGAGAAGAGGCATGCTCATACTTACTGGGTGCTCTTCTGAGGAACACTCAGTTACGTCTTGGAAAAGTCTTTGTAATTGGGCATACAAATTAAAACCGTGTTAGTTAGATCATGATAATGTATAATTTAAGTAAATAGTCTAAAAACTACAATTTGAAATTACGTTCATTTATTGTGTTTAAATTTGAAAATAAAGGTGACTATCTTGTCTTTCTGGTTGTGAAGAACACATTCAGGGTTTTGTTTTTCTTTTTTTTTCAGCTGGCAACTGTGTCGCTGGTGTGTGAAGTAATGTAGGGGTGTATTCTTTATACAGCTTTAGATATTATTGATCAGAGCTGTAACCTGTAGAAAGGAAAGGAGGTAGGAGAAGAACACTAAAATCCTGAAGCTCTGAATGAAGGCATTGTCAGGGGAGTAAATCAGCCACTGTTCAACCTTCATACCAAATTTGTACAACTTGGTATTAAACTGCTGGCAAATCGAACCTACTCACTTCTGTTCTAAACTACTTTTAAAAAGAACATGCCATGCAACATGATTTCCCATCCAAAGGCAACTTTCGGAAGGAAGGAAGGAATATATGCATGTATATGTCTGTTTTTCTCATAATGGACTGTGCTGAATTTAACTCTTCAGAAAATAAGATAAGCTGAAGCTTTTCACACTACATCTAACTCAGTATTTTCTAATAGTACAGGAGAACTGAACACTGTAATTTGTGTAACTTATCTCTTGAACATCTGTGCTATAGTTGAAAGAAGGGAAGAAGTATATTCTAATATTTCTCTTCTAATGTTGATATGAATTTTGGAATAGTTGTTTTTCACAGTAGTTGTGGCTTCATTTTGCTGGGGCACAATGGAAATGTTTGCTGTAGACAGTCTCCAGATTTTTTTAATGATGCAAATGTAGGGTGTAAAGTGTCAAGGACATAATCCTAGTCCTGATATAAGGATTGATCGTAGTCTTGATATAAGGATTGGGTCATTTGATATGCATCTGCCTAGTTTATACTCTGTATTTAGTGACCTGAAATACTTCTGGACAGAAATGTCAGTGTTGTAAAATGTTGTGTGCAGGACCATGGTTTCAGCTCAACTTTAACTAATCTGTGTTACGTTATAATTTTGACCTCATAATGGTAACCTCAGGAAGTCAGCTAAAMAAATTAATTAATTTGCAGGAACATGCATATATAAAGTATCCTCAAAGTCCTAAATTATGAATGCAAGTGACTGTAGGGAAAAATAAAATAATTTCTCCTGCCTCTTCCCACTATGTCAAATCGAAGTGTGCTGGAACAGAGGCCGTGTCCTTTAGGATTTCAGAGAAACATTTGCTAACCTGAAAAAAAAATCCAAAAAATAACTTACTTACATTTTAAAGGCGAGGAAGTGCTTCATTTTGCAGAGGATATTTCCATATGAAAATTTCTAAGATTTCCCCCCCCCCATGCTAATGCTTATATCTGATTAAATATATAGATTGTGTCTTACAGTTTTACAGGCTAATGAGCAGTGAAGGTATGGTGTTTTCATCTCTTCACTTTGCATTTACATATGCTTTCAAAAGGTGTGTGTTTGTTTACATGACTTCAAGAAGAGCCCTGAGTATGATTTGTAGGATGGAATATTTTCAGTATCATATCTATGGAGCTGCCGATCTTTGGTAAGAAAGGCTATATGAAAAGTAAATTGACTTCTTTGACTGAGAGGGATTTGGTTTTTTTTTTTTTTTTTTTTTTTTTTTTTTTTTTTGGTATGTTTTCAGTGTTAGGCTTGGTGCAAAGTAACAGACATGCCCTTGGAGACCTATTGCAAGACAAAAACTTGCCAGATATTTTGATGTGGTAATACTTTAGGGTCATTTCAACTACAGTAATTCTGAAATATATTGGAGCTGGAGTGGAAACCAGCATCCAATATATTAAATTTTTTTTAAATAAGTATAAGAACAAACAAACAAATTGCGTTAGACCAAAGATAATGTTTAATGTGCTCCTGATTTAATTTTGTGAAAATACTTCTTGTATACTTGTTTAGTAGGGAGTTGGTTTGATCCATATTGTGTATCTTAGGTAAATAACCTTAATAGTTGCCTTGACTTAGTGTAGAGGTAGCAGAGACTTTGGGGGAGTAAAATTGTTTGGGAACCTTCTCAAGGGTTGCTGTTAGCTGGATACAAGAGCATCTATTGAATTACTAGAACAGACTGTTGCTGAAACATAGCAACAGGAGATCGGGATAAGATTAGCTAGAAAAGTCGAGCTGGAAAAAGGGGGATGAAAGAATTTGGCAAGAGGAATTTCATCTTGCATTTTAAATGTGTGACTGTATTAAACTTATCCCTTTTGTTTGATCTTTGGCTTCAAAAGTCATTTATTATGCTTTATCCTTTGAGCACAGAAGGTTACTATTTTGCTTATAGTGGTTGTTCAGTGTGGTCAGTGCACAAATTTTTACTGAAGACAAGAACTGCAGCCGCTGTCCAAATGAACTGCTACTATATTTTTGTTCCTGGGAAACTTTCATTCAGTTTTAGAAGTAGTAAATGGATTTGAGCCAATGTACAGAAGGTAAAGTTCTGACTTTTAATACACACACGTAAATTTTGGAAACCAGCATTGAAGGTCTTGTGAGTTTTTTTCTTTTTTTTTTTTAATTTAATTTTGTTGTATAATAGATTATTAGTGAAACTTGCTTCTTTTCCACAATGTGTTTGTTTTTACCATGATGAAATCTGGTCACCTTACCTCATGCTGTTAGGAGTGGCAAGAATGTTTTCCTTCTTATGTTTGAAATCAGACGAGGGATAAAATATGTGGAAATGACTAAGTCATTTATGGTCCTATGCATCTCTACTGTTTCTCTAAAAAATGCTGTTTAGACTTTTGGATCAGATGGAAAACCTTATCCCGGAGCTGCAAGTTCTTACTGGGGTCAAGAAGCTAATAACTAACAGTATAAATAACTACAGATAGCTTTGGAAGTTAAGTAAACTATCTTTAAACTGATAGTTTGGAAATAAATGGTTGTGGGAGAACAATGGGTGCATAGGCCTTGGAGCTGTGAGGCAGAGAGGTGTTGTAGTAAGACTGGCTTTAGGTGCTGTAAATTCAGTGGGTTTTATTATGATTCTTAGATGAAAAAGTTAATTTTCAGAGATTTTCTTGTAGACCTTATTCAACATTCAACCTTATTATCAAGTGAGCTCTGTTCCCTTGCAAATGAGTTCTTGGGTTTTTTTTGTTTGTTTCCCAACAAGTCATGAAAGGGAGGGGAATAGCACTTCTCTTTGTCCTTCAAGGATGTAGTTCTGAAGTTTTGGCAGGAATATTACTTGCTTTTGACATTGGTATGAACAGAAATGACAAGTTTGTTTGCAGGTGTTTTGATTTTGGTGCTTGAAAGCAAGGTAAGAAACGGGATGGTATTGAAAAAGAATTCAGATGCGATATTGCCATACTTCTCCATGGAATTGTATATATATCAATTGGAAAGCACAGAAGTAATTATTTTGTTGTTAATTATAGTTGGTCCTGAAGAGATAGTGCACTCTGGTTTCTTTGGTCCAAAGCTACAGAGCAGATGTTGTAACTTGGGCAGGTAGTCCTGTTCGTGAAGCTTTGTGGGAGGAAGCATGGTGACCGTCAGCAAGACTCACTTGTACATACTCCTACTAACAATGCTTACAAGGTGAATAATTCGCTAATGTAAAGATTACAGCTTAATGCTGAGCTTTTAATTCACCCATAGCAGCTTATGATTCTAGGGTGGACGCTGTGCTCTTGGCAGTTGCACGTAGGGACTTTTAAATTCTAGTACTAATTTTTTCTATAGTCCCTATACATTCTGCACATCGATATTTTCTAACATCAAAAGCAATGAGGATCACACCAGTGGATTTTTTTTTGTGTTTTCTAAAACATTGAAAACATCAGCAAAATCAGAGTATTGTATGATTTCAGATAGTCCACGCAATGTCATCTTGTCATAGTCAGCTCTAAGAGCTTAAATCTCTGTGTAGCTTACCAGAGAATTCACAGAAATATTGCTGTAGATTTTTTATTTTTCTTTCTCTCTTTTTAGAAGCTTAGTGGTCAGGACCTCAGGTAAAGAGATGCAAAGTAACTACTGTGGACCAGATTTGACCTTCCAGAATTGTACGTCTAGGAGAGGCTTTCTGTGCTTGAGTCATAAAATCATTCTGAAAATTACACTTAAACTTGGCATATGGAATAGAGCTTCATATTTTTACTGGGTGCTTGTGTATAATAATAACTGTGCTCAGTGACAAAGCCTCTTTTCTCCCTCCCCTTTCTACAGTCTAACATCATATCTTAGTTTAGCAGCTCAGTACAAAAGGCTGCTTTCATAAGCTTACTTTTGTAATTAGTCTTATGTAGTGATACTAGTCACTTTTTACTCCTCTGAAGTTAATATACTAAATTCTCTTTCTGTTTTRCTGCACATGAATAAATGTACAAAAAAAAGTACTTTATAGCTTTATTGATCTGTTGGCTTTTTCCAGTTAGTTATTAGTTAACACAGTAGGGAAAAAAAGCAATTTCTTTAGTCTAGGAAGTTAGTAATATGATGCTATTATGATTCTGTATTGATGCATTTAGTTGCAAAATTCAAATTGGAAATCAGCCAAGGGATAGTCAGGTAATGTAGTCAAATCCAAGTATTGTAGTGCAAATTATTGCTTGTAAAAAGATATTTCTAAAAAGGGGAGGGCATGAAAAATAAATTTCATATCTGTGTGAAACAAATCAAAATTATGTTCTTTCTCGTGGCTTTTTTTGTAATGGCCACATCCTGATATAAAAAAGAGGGTAACTTTAGAAGGATAGCAGGGGAAATAAGTTATGATGTGAACGAGGAACGCTTTGATTTCAAAAAAACTGTGGTAAAGGTGGTGTTTGTAGATGCACTGGGGTACATACACAATTAGGAGAGTCTTAATTAGGGAAGGAAGTTAAATATTGTTATTATCGTACAGGGGAAAACTCCACCTCTGTTAGGCAGCTAGTGACTGCGGGCTTACTTGGAGGAGTGGTTGGCTCTTACTGGCACCTAGAGAGACATTTGAGTAAGAGCACTGGCTGTTGCAGTCTGCCTGGGAAGGGACATTAGCTTTGGACCTTGTCCCACTTGTAAATTATTATAAGCTTAGTTCCAGTTACTGTGCTTTTTTTCCAGCTAGTTACAGGGTTGTTCTTTTGTTGAGAACTTCTGTATGGCATAAAGTATTTTGTATTTGTTACCCCAAAATATTTACTAAAATATATCCTAATGCAAGGCTGCTTGCTTTTTACAGGTTAATAAAAGAGTAATAATCAGTTACTCCTTAGAGATACTATTGTAATATTAGGCTTGTAGTTTCTTAACCAGGTTTTCTCTTGCTTATATGGATAGTTCAAGTAATAAAGGAACCAGAAAGTTTCTTCTCTCTTGATTTATAAACATAGAATGAATTTTCTTACTTTGTATTGCAATGCTAATCTAGGATCATAGTCCATGACCATAGGTGTGTATGACTATAATTGTGCATTACCTGCCCAATCTGTTCCTGGCAGTAAAGGCGAGTGGCCATTAGTGGATCTTTGTTCTTTTCTTCTGAGTTGTGGGACTCCACCATCATTGGTACTGTAACAAGTTCCACGTCCAGAAATTGAAGAAGTGAAACACAAACAAGAAATGATCTACATTACACTTCAGCATGGTGGTATATCATTCCTATGTGTTCTTAATAACCAGTTTGCTGTAATTATAGAAATGCAGAATGGCAAAGTTAAAATGTAAGTGTACATTTTATAAGATATATTAAAATCTTCTTTTTCTGCCTAATGTTCCAATAAGTTGCTGCTCTTGTAAAAAGAAAAGGTACAAAAGTAGTTTGTGTCCATGACTGAAATGAGACAGTACTTTTTGTTTAGATCAACATAATGAAAATGTTTCTCAGTGTTTTTTTACTCAAAGCTTGAGATTTAAATGCTTAAAGGTGATGGATGGTAAAGGACTATCAAGAATGGTAACTTTCATGTTATTGTAATGAGGCTGACGAGTTTTTGGCTGAAAAAAGGTGAACAGATGTCTCAATATTAGCTATTTTTAAGGGTCAAGGGAGAGAAGGGGGAAGATAAAATCCCCCCCACAAATTTATATGTAGGACTTATTTTTGATAATAAGATGCTCAATCTTGAACACAGAGTGAAATATGGAGTGGAACATGTAGCAATCCAGATATGTCTGTGGCAAAGCACCTATGAAATATTGTAGGTCCTGAAGGAATGTATTTTCCACTGCTCAAAGATCACAGAGAAATAATATGATTAATCTAGCCTTAGAATATACTATCCTTGAAATTTTGGAAGGGTTCCTGTGACCCTTGTCCCATAGGCTCCATTATAGGACAGGTTCATCATAAGACTATATTTTTCTTGTTCATAGAAGGATGATGAAGAATAAGCATATGATGTTTCACTGTGTTTTGAATATTATGGTATTTCAGTAATGGACAGTGGTGTAGGTTGGTCTTGATTCATTACAGCTTTGCTATTTGTGGGTTAATGTTTTAATTGTATTACCTCTGTTACTTTGGGGAATCTTCCTGATTTTGTTGCTACAGTGGATGAGCTGTGTTAAGATTGCAAAATGTTTCTAAGGGCTTTTCTAAAAATGACTCTTTTCTGCTTGATATTCTCAGTAGTCCTTTCGCAGTGACTCTTTTTCCTACTCTTTCTGTCATTTCATGAGGTTAATAAATGGTAACCGTCTTTTCACTAGCTCCCAAACTTTGTGTGCTCAAGTGCTCACGTGAGTAGTATATTTTCTTAGTTTCTTTTTCTTTTACATTTCAGCCGATATTTATTTTTTGCACTTAGTTTTTTCTTTCTTCCCCCTGTTATTGGCTGCATATTCTCTTACTCATAAGATAGCATACAAGAGAAAGGGATGTTTATTTACTTAACCAGAAATTAGTGTAAACATGCATTTACCAGATATGAAAATTCTCTTCCCCAAAATACCTTGGACTTTTAGATTACTTGTAACAGAATCTTGAGTCTGGAAGAGCTCAGTGATAACAGAAGAAAAATAATGATTTTAGTAGCTTCTGATTAATCTTWGATATTCATCAGGATATTTGTTAATGAGTTATCACAGAACTCTGAACTGATGTGAATTATTGGAGTTTTACTGTTGTATAGGGAAGAAACACTTTGTAGTAGGATAGTGTCTGCTGCTTGGAAAGGTTCTTACTGGGAGTAATTCTATTACGTTTTCTTATTAGCATTAGGTTTTTGTTTTCAGTCATGTTAACCAAAGTACCTACAGTTTCATCCTTACACAGCTTTGGACAGATTCAGGCACAAATGGTTGCATCTTGTAGCAGATTGCTGAATCATAAAATTATGTTCTTTGGCTGTGGTATTTCAGATCTCGCCATGGATTTCTCATCATTGTGAATGAAAATTGTTTCAATTAAATCAGTAATTTCATGTCTTTTCATCTGGTATTAATGAAGCTGATTGGACTGCCAGTGCATATAATGTATATTTTTTTTCCTTTTGCAGGTTACCTTCCTGGGAAGCATTGCTTTTTGTATGTAAAGAACTCCCGAGTTATTGCAACTGAGTTTAGAATGTTACTTTACTTGTGAATCTGATGGAGGAATAACCAGATCTCAGACTGCTGCACTGGAAGACTTTACAAGAAATACAAAATGTCATCAAATAGGAGTCAGAACCCACATGGACTTAAACAGATTGGTCTGGACCAGATATGGGATGACCTAAGAGCTGGAATTCAACAGGTTTACACCAGACAAAGTATGGCAAAATCCAGATACATGGAACTCTACACGTATCCTAATACCTAAGTCAGTTAGTACTCCCACTGTTAGTAGATTAAAGATAGTTTTTTACATTTTTAAACTTCAGATTGCTTCATAACTAATTGATTTATATTGGTTTCTAAGAATATATTTTTGTTTTGAAGATTAGCCTTTTCTGTTTAGTCTTACTGGAAGATAAGCAGAAACATTCTATTTTCTGGAAAACTGTCTTTATAATTATGTTCACCTCTGAATTTCAGGTGTGATTGCAATTAACTTTGACAGAGGAGATATTTAAAGTGATTTTTTTTAATTAATAAGTTTAAGTTTGAATACACAATACACCAAAAGAAAGTAGAATTTCTTTCTGCTTTCTATGTTAGTGCTCTCTGGCATTATGTTGCAGGTCTTATTTGTAGTAATGTCCAGTTACCTTGAAGAACATTCTTCTGTCAACCTTAGAGTAGTACTCTTCTCTGCAGAATTACTTGAGTTGGTTTTATAATTTTCCAGTTGGAGTAAGGATGTGCCCAGTGGATCTCTCTCTTGAATTCCCAGCTTGCATCTAAGAGCTGCTGAAATTTTTCAGCAGCTCCTGTTCTGGGGGCTGTTTTAAGATACAAAAATGGTGTTGTGTTCATGCGCATGTGTGCATGCTGAATTATTACTTGGAAAATTTCAGGAAACTTGTTTCTGGCAGGCAGCATATAAGGATCTTGTATCACTGGTTTTTGAGGAGAGGTGATGCCTCTTGCTGTATTAGAGCTTCAGTGTATGACTTCAGGACTTGGTTTGGAACGTGAAAAATCCTACTTCTATGCTCCACCTATCAAGCAGCATGTAAATGGATTTGATGARGAACCACAAAAAGGTGAAGTCGCTCAGTTGTCCTCTGTTTTGCATCTGTTGGTCATTGTTCACTCTCAGAACTGTGCGTTTCCCAGTAGAGTAAGTGCTACTTAAGATGACGATAATGGCAAAGCACGTAGACACATGATGGGAGAAATGTTACTTGATGAGTGAATATATGCCCTCTCTTGTGTTAAATAGTTTTGCTTTTTTCTTAATTGACTTTTAAAGTGATTCTTTTTTTTCCAAGGTTATTGTCTGATACATAAATTAATGTCTAAAACTCGTGTTGGCACTGGTTTGGAATTGCATATCAAATTTTAGTATGTGTTATGAATTTTTTTGAAAAGTCAGAGCTTTTACAAAAGAAAGAATCCTGATGGCTATAAAACAATTCTGTAGTTCTCTGGACTTTCTAAGGTGATAGAAGTTTGTATTCTGTACATGTAATCTCAGAGTGGGTGTGTAATCTTTACCTGCAGAATCCGTGCTGCTAGGGAAAATAACCTAAGCAGTCTTCTGAATGTTTGTAAGATACTTCTTTAGTAGTCATGGGAAGATTAAATAACATTTGGTTTACAGTCAGAATTTTTCCTCCAGCTTTCAGGACTGATTTCTTTCAGTGCTAGGTCTATTGCTGTTCTTGACTGAGTGAAACAAATCTGCAGCAGTTGAGTGTGTGCTAGAATCTGAAATGCAGTAGAACATCTGAGGGATTTTTTTCCTTGGAGTATCTTTAACATTYAACTCCTATTTGAGTTCTGTCAAGCAGTCCAGCTGAATACTAAGTATGTCTTATAATGGTACTGTTGTTTTTTTTTCTCTGCATTTAGTGTTTTCAAATATTTGTGGGACGAAGTTGTAAAAGGGATATATTGTCTATTACCTACTCATTTGCTTCTAATTGCTGCTTCAGCAGCAGTTGTTAGGTCTGAAACTTAGGACAGTTTCTGTTGCTTTCTTATTAGTTTGGTAACTCAGAATATTTGAAATTAGTTAGGCTAAGAGTTTTGAATCCACTACGTAGATAACAATCTTATTTTAGAACTTGCACTTTGCGTCTTATGTTAAGTGCACATTTCCAGAAGCTGTGCTTAGAAGAAAGTTATTCTTACTACCCTTTAGATGCAGTATGTGTAGTGTCTTTACTAAGTCATCATGTGAAGAGAGTCTAGTAGATTGACAGATTTTATTTCAGGAGATTCTGACTGTAGAACAACTTGGTTTGGAAAGCAAAAGAGACCAGTTTCAGCTCCAGCTGTAATGGATTTGCAGAACAGCCCTACTTAGAAGAACATTGAATGTGACAGCAGTTTGGAAGCCTTGTGCTAGGGACAGCTTAATCATTTCCTCATCCTCTTTTATCCCCTTTTTTCTGTCAGGCTGTTGTTCCTGAAGTGGATTCTATTTCTTCTCTATAATTTAGAAGAGGAGGAGAACCATGCATACAAGCAAAACTGCTTTTACTCCTTTATCTGCTATTAAAGTTTCAGGCAGAACTGATTGGAAATGTGGAAGTTTCACACCTATCCATATCAGGCAGTGGCATCCTATATTCTGAAATAGCTAAAAACTGGAAGTTTGTACTTTACTCAAGTGAATCTGAGAAAGAATAGGAATAGTTATGCTGTTCAGACAGTTTAGACCTCCATCCCATCTTCACTGATTTTTCTTTTTTCTTTTTTTTTCCCCAGAGGATCTCTTTTGTGAGACGCTGGATTCAGCCATTTTCAAGTACAAGCCAGACCTTATATTTAAGTGGGTTTTTTTGTTTTGTTTTGTTTTTTTAATCTCAGCAGGGGAGAGTGGCTGATTATTCCAGAGGTTTTCTAGATTTGAGAAAACTGAAGGTATGAACCGAGAAATCTTGTTTCTAAACGGTGGTTTTAAGGAGTCTCATCCCTTCTCTTTGCACTTTAGATTGATTTGCATTTCTTGATTTCAGGGTGTATTTTCTGTCAGACCAGAACATCCCTGAATGTTTCTTAGTACTCCATTTACTTTTTTGCTTCCTTTGGCCCTGTCAGCTATGCCCAAGTGTCTAACCAGAACAGCAAATCTTTTTAGAAGTTGTGATATTTTTSTTTACCACTCCTTACAAGATTATGAAGGTCAGTGTACTAAAATTATCTTCTGAGGTATGTTCTTCGTATGTGTTTCCTACTGAGAATTTAGGACTTATGTATAGAAACAGGATTCCTCTAGAACAGTGCTTGTTGTGGGAGAAGTGAGCTTTTTTTTCTTCCCATGTGAAAGATTCATGAAGTCCTTTATCTTGATGTTTTTCTGTCACTTACCCAGATAATTAAGTTATTTCTGGTACTGAAGGGTCCGGTATCTCCTGCAATAATAACGTGTTATGACAGGCTTTATTGCTAGCTAAGTGTAGAATTACACACCAAGCATTGACATCATGCAGAAAAGAGAAATAGTCAAGGAGATGAACTAGATTTCTGGATCTGGTAGACCTAAATCATTAATTTTATGAGGGAGGGGTTTTCCTTCAGTGACAACTAGTTTGGAGGCTGTTAGCAAAAGGGCTGAGATGTAAAACTCTCTGGAGCTCTCGGGAAAAACAGCAAGTTTTGGTACACTGCAGCTGAGAGTAGCTCTTTTACTGTTAAGTAATTCTTTCTACCTTATGCAAAGGGAAAAGAAATTCAAGCCACTGTCAAGCTGATGGTGTTCTGCAATGAGGAAAAAGGAACTCCATTTGTTAAAATTAGTCAAGGAGTAATGGGATTGTAGTGTTGATGGGTCCTTCCCATGAGTCAGTGGGAGAGAGCACCGTGCTTGTGTGCAGCAAGTTCTGAGCTTCTGTTTTGAACCACTGGCAGAACATACATTACTTCCTGTACTAGAATTATTCTTGTAATGGTATAATATTGGCGTGCTGGTAAGTCACATGCCTTTATGGCTACCTCTTCTTAAACTGCATTTGACAATGATAAAATATTTGTGCACCTTGCTCTAAGGTTTTTCTTACAGAAGGTGATGCCGGTTTTTCACGCTAATTATACAGTAAATCTGCAACTTCTTTTCCTCAGGTCACATAGCCTGAGAGGATGAATTGGGATTTACATGCATTTGGATTTAAATTCTGCACTGGAGAGAATGAAAGGATTTGGTGAATCTTCATGTTTTATATATCTTAAGCTGATACTCAGACCAGGTTTTAGACTATCACAGAGCTTTCCTGCACAATATTAAATTACACATTTTTCATAGTGTCTTACATAAAATGTGAGTAACTTTTTGAAATTTCTAATTTTCTTCTTCTAAGCACACATGAACTTCTTAATTTTCAACTATGGTTGATGAATGGAAAGTTCAGTGGTTGTTTTTTTTCCATATCTCTGTACTTTTGATTTGAAATATCAAGATGAATTTTGTGGCATAAATTCATGATTTCACTGTCTTGGCTTGCAAAACATAATCTGAGAAATACTGTTTTTAAGGAATTTTTTAGACCATATAATTTATTCTTATACTGAGCAGAGCAGTCTTTTTGTTCAGTTTTAATAGTTAAAGAAAATCTAATTTGGAAAAATAACACTATTTAAACATTTCGGGTGATATTAATTTATAATGAATAAGATTTCTATTTACATGAAACAGGGCTCTGTCTTTAAATTTTTTTTTTTTTTTTTTGGTGAGAGGAAGAGATGAGAAGTATACAGCACTACAGAAGGGTTGGTTTTGTTACTAAAAGTGCATCTGCAGTGTTCAGATTGGCTTTGAAAGTCTTTTAGCATTGTTTTCGTAAAAGTCATATTGTCAGTTTCAGAGGTTGCTTTAACGCATTCGAGTAGTAGTGTTTGGCTTAATTGTTATATAGCTTTTATACGAAACTTTGAAGGAAAATGGCCACATTTATTATGACTTGGTGTGAGACTCGAGAAAATTAAGTTGGATTCTCCAACTATGTTTGTTATTGTTTCATTATTGACAAAGTTGTCAATAACTTCTGAACGCATTGTTGATTACTTTTCAATATTATATAAAAGTATTTTAAAGCAAGGTTTGGTAAACATCAGGTTGTTCTGTCACGTTTTATGCATAGTCTTTTACTTTTTTCTAAAGTTGTGTATGTTGGTTCAAGTTCTGTTAACTTATTGTGATGAAGTGGTAGTTACTGATTATCCTTTTCATCAAATGTAAGTAAATGTACAGTCACAGAAGGTTATTTTAAGCTGTGTCTTATGAGCTGGTGTATTGCTGAGGTTGAGTTAAACAGTAAGTAATTAAGCATAGTATGTTTACAGATTAGAAGAGCTGGATGACTTGGGATAGTCTACCCATTGATAAATTAGAATGCAGAAATACATTTAGCATTTTTTAGCTTGTGGTTAGGTTCAGCAGCACCAGTAAATGTTGCCCAGGCAAAGCTATTGAGCCTGTCTCTGTGTCTCTTTGCCAAAGGTTTTGCGTGATTGCTTCTATTCGAACCCTTGTCCTCATGGCTTTCACTGGAATTCCTGTGTTCTAGTAAGATTTTTAGTAAGCAGGTGTATATTACAGCTGCAAGGAGTCTTTGTTTCCTGAGCACATAAATCTGTTGTTACTAGGCAATACAGTGTGTTTTCTTTCAGAACAGACCTCTTCCTGCGCAGAAAAGATAGTGGGGAGTTTAGGCATTGCAGGTTTTAAACCTGGGAAACTGTTCTGCTTTCTTTGGAGATGAATTCATTCCAAGCCATCCTTTCACTTTAACATCAAATTGTTTGAGGTCACTTTGGATACATCAAAGCAGCCTCCCCTGTCTTCTGGTATTAATCCTGTTTATGTTCAATGTGATATTTCATAGCATTTCTTTTATGCCAGTTAGTGCTTTTAAGGAACATGAAGGTAGAAATAAATTTATGTGTTTACATGTTCAAAGGGTGTTTCACTGATGGGAAAATGAATATACACTTTACACTTTCGTGTGTGGAAATGTAGGTATAACTGTAGATATGGTTTTGTGTATATTTTAAAAATTTGCTGCTTTGGTTCGAAAGAGCTGCAAAATACGTTTGTAATAGCGCGATCGGTTCCTTGTTTGATTTTCTTCCCCRTGTTGATCACTGGCTGTTCTGCTTGCTTTTTATAGTTACCAAGAATATTCTGTGCAAGAACAATTTCTGTCAATGCAAGTTACTTTAAGCTTGAAAGCAACTTACATTAATGATGGCTCTTAGGCTCTCTGGCATAAGATTGTACGCTTTGTATATCGTGTGCTTGAAAATTTGTATTTTCCTGCAACTCAAGGCTTCTCTGCTTTTGCTTTGAATTTATGCCATGGAGATGGCAAAAAGAAATTATGTAGTGACCTTTAGATGGGTTTTGCTACACTTGAAGTTTCTCGGACCTCCAAGTTGCCTAGGTGTATGTGAGCTCAGGTGTACTCGGGTTCGAATAGCAGCTCCTTCCCTTCTCTGCCTCCGTCTTTCCTTAAACCGGCAAGAGCTTAACAACAGTGTAATAGTACATCATATAAAAACTAAAAGTGTAATTAATCTTAGGATAAAACGTATCCAAACCGAAATGGAAAATGTATAGAATTGGGGGGAGGGACTTTTTGTTTGTTTGGTTTCTCCAAACTGCTTTGGGGGGCATCTGTACCCTACCTTACTAAACCATGAACTGGACATACTTAATACAGGCTCCTGCTGATCCCTTCCTAAAGAGAAATTTGAAGGCTTGTGGGTTTTTTGGTGTTTGCATTAATGCTATTCCTCACAAAGCTGAAGTCCACGTTTGAAGCACTCTTTCAGAAAGTAATTTATTTTGGCAACCTCTTGATTTCAAAAACTTGCACCAAATTCCATCATCTATGGCTTATGAGACCTTAGAAAAATGACGTATGTGTGTCCACTTCTCTTAGAAGCTGTATTTATGCATTGGGTGACTCTGTGTGTTTTACACGGCATAATCTGAATTGAAATTTTAATCTTTTCGAAGAAAACATGCAAGCCTGTTATTTATTAAATATAGTGAGCTGTACTGTTTATATTAGAAGTCATTTTACAACAATACAAAATTTTCATAGTTTTTCCAAATAATTTTTCTAACACAGTGTGCTCAATGACTTTCTACCCCTTGTTCTTGCATGCCTTGGTGTAATCTAGGAAAATATATTTTATGTAAGCAGAACTAATCTGAACTCATTCCTGTAGGCCAGTCCTTGAGGTGACAGAGCACTGAGCATAGAGTGAATTACTCCATTAGATGTGTGAAATAGCAAAGTAATGCCTAAATTTGACCTGACTTAAAAGACTAGAAGTAATCAGTGAAAAAATCTAGTTAGAAGATTGCTTGGCATGTTTTTTTTTTTTTTTTTTTTTTTGTTCCATGCGTCCTCCTTTTAGAAAGCTTTGTTGAAATTTGACTCTGCTGTAGCTTTGTGCTACATCATATTATTTGTGCTTCCCTTTCAGTTCCGTTTAGCTTTACATATCTTCTCCTTAAACTGACTCATTCCAGTTCTGTTAATTTTTCGTAATAAAATGGAAAAAAATTGAGGGGACTCATATGCCCTTATGAAAGGGCAACCAATTATCACCTCAGAAGAGTAGTTTTCTTTATAAAAGGCTAAAATTAGGGATCCATGTGAAACTTATTTTACCCATCAGCGTATAAAATCTGAGTGTTTTCCTATTGTGTGTTGAATTACGAAGCTGTTATTTGTCTCACATAATTTCTGTCTGCACTTGTTGCTTGAGGAAAAAAAATTCTGTATTTTGGCATGTTTCTGGAGGAGCGGATAGATTAGAGGTGGCCTTGGTACTTTCCAGCTTGCCTTTTGATGGTGTATCAGCACAAGAAGTTTGTGCGCTGCTACTGCCGGAGTATGTTTCACTTCCTCTGTGCTGACACAAGAGTTTCCAACTACTCAGCAAACTCTCTGGGAAAAGGGAAAATGATTATCTGTAACCTCAGTCACTTCCCCAAACCAAATCACTGTTTGTCTGCATAAATGCTTGTGCTACTTGAAAAACGGGTGGCCAGGGTGGGGGAAAAGCCCTCCAGGTGGGGTGAATATCAGGATCATTTCCCCCTTTGGGAATGATCTCTTACAAGGCCATAATTTAGTTATGAAATGGTAGTGTGGGAATTTCTTTGTCTTTTGGACTGCCCGGCTTTAGAAACTGAGTAAAGGTTGTCAAAAGCATTGTAAATGGATTAGAGTACTGAAAACCAAGGTGGTAAAATTAATTTTGGAGCAGTCTTTGGATGCTTCTTGGATCACATTTTAGAGAGTTTCAGAGTGAAGTTCTGAAGAGATTTTTTCCTCTTAAATTGCACAATGTCAAATGAAGTGGAAAAACTTCCTCGCAGTTTTCTACCTTATGTTTATGTATCTAAATTAAAATTTAATTTCTCTTTTACCATAGGAATGGTGTAGAATTAAAAAAAATATATATCTTGATTTGCCCTTTCGATAGGTGCTTTTTCTGGTGGCTGGACCACATTTCAAGGTTATCAGGTAGAAGCTGGGGGAGCAGTGCAACTTTCCTGCAGTACAAAGTGGTTTGTTAGGCAGAATTGTGCAGACACTGCCAAAGATGTTTCTTAATGGCTGCTTGGATGTTATATGGCTTTCAAAGTACGCAGCAGTTGAGATTGGTTCGCTTTCTGCAACCCAGAATTTTTTTACAGAATTTTCCTTGTGGTTCTTGGCTGGACTGTGATGTACTTTGTTGTAAGTGGTGCAATTCTGATTTTGTTTTGAATCTGTCAGCTCTTGTGTCAGCGGTTGGCTTTAGCAGATGGGGACACATTGTAAACAAAGTGTGAGAGAGCATTCTTGTATGTATAATATGTTAAAGATAGTCATTTGTGCTTACAGACGGCCAGCTACACTAAAGCAAAAATGTTGTAACTTCAATTTGACTTGCATAAAACTACTAAAATGGTGCATTTCAAAAGTGCTGTGTTGGGTAGTTGGGCCTTTGGCTAGCGAGACTCAAGCTGGGATAACAAGCAGAGAAAGCCATTACTGTATCTGCTTTATTTTTTACCGTAGCTCTGAGGGGGTTACTGTCTTGTATGGGAAAAAGATCTTAGTCTCTCTCGGTGTTTATTTTACCGAGGATCCTGGTTTTGATGGTAAAATGTATGGGATTGGAAAAAAGGTGCTTATCTTCCAACCTTGGTGTTTTATTATTCTGAAGACTGGGATTGTTCTTTTAAGAAGAACAGGAAGAATATTTTCATCTGGCACTATTACATAAAAACTGCAAGAATCACCATCTGGAGAACTGTCATATTTTGGCGCTTGTTTAAAAGCCACTTGGGTTAGGTGAGTTGGGAGAAGGAGGAGGCAAGACTGACAACTAGGTACTTGTGAACCAGAGCCCTAAACTCCTTGCATAATTATGGAGACACTTTCCATGCACAATACATAGCACCATAAATTAAGTACCTTAAACTGTGAGGTAAATTTTGCTCTTGTCTGTGAAAGAGGGAAAGTTTTGTACTCAGAGGAAAGCTGTTATATTGTGTTATACTGTGTAACGTTACTTAAATGGGGAATTGAAAAGGGTGAATCTTAAGCACAGAACATTATTCTGTTGGGCAGAGTGAGATGACTTTCTGAAACAAGTATGTAAATTGGATGGGAAGGAAAAGAGGAAAGTAGTCTTTCCTGTCTATTTATGTCAAAGACCATGAGTGTCTCGCTGTGTAGTTTGAAGTATACTCTTAACTAAAAATCCAGTTTCAGGATCTGGCTTGTATGTGAAGCCATCAGTGTAATTTTTAAAAGAAATTGGAAGGGAGTTAACTGGATATTTTAAAAATATTTTTTTCTTTTGGAGCATTATTGTTCCAATACTACAAATAAGTCTGTTTATAAAAACTCTAATGCGTCATGTATTTTGGTTTTCTAATTCCCATGGTATTTAATTTTGCTTTAATTTTTAATTTAGTGTGCTGACCTTTCTGAAGGGAAAAGTGAAAGACAAATCTCAGCAAAATACTCATTTCCTAATATATAGTATACTGTGGAGGAACCCTGTCTAATCACTATTAGAGCCTAGCCTATTGGTTAAACTACAAATTAAAAGCAAATTAGACCTTCTGGGTTTCTTCACACAATGTTGCTCTAACAAGGGCTGCCCTCAGACCGTCACGAGAAACTGGAGTGCTCAGTAGCTCTGTTCTTGTTGAATACTCATCTGCTGAGCGAGTCATTTTGGTAGTCTTTGCTGTCAGGTCTGAGTCCTGATCCAGTCTATTTTGAGGATTACTGAGTTAGTTTCTTGTTTGTTGAGTGCAGTTCCTTTTAGGACACTTTATTTGAAGTGTTTCAAGCAAGGAGGCTTCCACTGATTACTTTGGAAGAATGCTGAATATGTGAATATGCATTAGCTCAGAAAACAGAATGTTTTCTTGAAATGTCATGTTAACATCTACATCAAGTCTTCTAGGTTGTATTAATATGAGAGAAAATTTATTGCTACCACATACTTCAGTGTGGGGATTATACTTGCAGCCCAAAATGTGGTTTCAGTGAATCTCATCATATTGCTGATAAAATTCTATTATCTTGTCCTTTAGAGAGAGCATCTCTCACCATTGCTACTTTCTAGGCTTGTCCCCCTGTCTGCACGTGCTACTTGGCTAAACTTTTTGTTAAAAAATTGGGTTGGCAAAATTATTTTTCTCAGTGTTTTCACCTACTGAATGTTACTTGCCTATTGAGACTAGTGTTGAAATTTCTTCTTGCTGAAACAAAAACTCATATATTTGTAGATGGCCAATAAAATACATCAAATAAATTCCATTTACACCTTGAAAAAAAGCTTATCTGCAAATTCCGCTGCTTTCTTTGGTTGTCTTGTTAATGACAGTGTTAGGTTAGTTTAATTTCCACTGCAGTGTCTGTGCAGTGTGAAACATTTCTGCTACTGTTAATTCTGCTTAAACCATTTTTGTTTTCTTAGTTTTAGTTTTATGTGGGCTACTGTGTCTTGTAACATATTAAGGTTAGGTCATTGTTTATGGTCATTCTAAGATAGTTTATTAAAACTAACATACTGGTTTTCGTTGCGTTTTTCATGTGTCGTGCTCACACATACATATTCCTTAACTTTCCTGCCAGTCATGTTTATAACTACTGTACTAGTGTGCACCAGTCTAATCAAGCACGGGGAGCTGGAGTACCTCCTTCAAAGTCGAAAAAAGGCCAGACCCCTGGAGGTGCTCAGTTTGTTGGCTTGGAGCTGTACAAACGACTAAAAGAATTTCTGAAGAACTACTTGACAAATCTCCTTAAGGTAAGATGAGACTGTAGATCAATTGGGAATTGCAGCAATACAAGCTGGGTTGAGGAAAACTTCTATCACCAAAGTTAAAACTATATGCAGCTGTTGGAAGTAAATTAAGTGAGCCTGAAATGTATTTTTTTCTTAAATATTCCATTAGCCGTCTGAAAGTATCATATGCTTTGCCACGCGCATAGAGCAGTAATTGAGTGTTCCCGTGAGCTTTGTTTCCTCTTACTGCTAAAGCGGTGTTTGTACTTGTGTTTATTTTATGCATTTTAGTTGCACTTTTACAAGCTATAGGGCAGCTTAGACTTTATAACCAATTAGCCAGCGTATTAATAGCACTGGAAAAAATGGGAGGGTTACTTGTAATGTTGAAAATGCCTGATGGCAGTCATTAATAAGTAAACTAGTAATATAACAGTATATTGGGCTGCTTTTTGAGAGAATGATTCCTAGGTACTTTGGAAAGGCCTTCAATATTAAGGAACCCCACTTGCTTTTAACTTTTGAAATTTTAGATTTAAGCAATAATACAAAAATTTCTGTCCTAGTGAATTTACCTTGCAATTTGGTGGTGGTGATGATGCAGCTGCATAGAAGTATCTGATGTTTTATCCAGAATGGACTCCTGTTACTATTTCCCTGTCCATTCAAGCTGTACTGGTCTAGTTTGGAAAGATACTTAAACTTACATGTGTTCTGTCTTTTTTTTTTTTTTTTTTTTTTTTTTTTTTTTTTTTTTTCCCCTGTAACATGAGCGAACATGATGCCATACCCAGATCCAAGGATATAGGATTCCATTTACTACCTGACTCTTTACTCCTAGAGAAAGCCATGTCTACACTCACTTGTTTCAGCTCCCCAAGTAGCAGCTGCAATGGGAATTGCAGTTGTATTTTATGAAGGTTGCCATGTTGAACGTGTTACCGTTGCACTGGCATGTTTTACCTAGCACGCTCATCAGTGTAGCTCTTTGTTTCTAATGTAGTGCCCTCTCGTTCCTGTCCAAAAGAGAAGGGAGTGTYTTCTGGAGCTTTGTCTATGCTATTTATTTTTCCACCGATTTTCTAATTTATAAATCTGATAGTGGGCCTTGTACTTTATTAATATAAAAGTAAATATATTAGCACTATGTTTCGTACAAAGCTGCCATACTGAGATATTGCAGAAATATGTTTTATGGTGTGGACTTCTTACACTGTGAATTTGTGTGCCTTTGTATATCTTTGTGTGCCTTTGTATATCTTTGTGTACTTCAGAAATTGCCCTACAGTACCGACAAACTTTCTCCTTTTCAGGATGGTGAAGATTTGATGGACGAGAGTGTGCTGAAATTCTACACTCAACAGTGGGAAGATTATAGGTTTTCAAGCAAAGTATTGAATGGGATATGTGCCTACCTCAATCGACATTGGGTTCGTCGTGAGTGCGATGAAGGTCGTAAAGGAATATATGAAATTTACTCAGTAAGTCATTTTTTGAAGTGAGTGAATTATCCATTTCATCTGTCCTTTGCATTCTCATCATACAGACTGCTCCTTGAAACTTGCTATTTGTATGAAGTTCACAGAAGTTTCGAAGTATGCTTCATCATATAATTAGTTAAAATAACTCTTCCCCTTTTAAGCCCCCACAGCATCTTCTCCCCCGCCCACACACATGTATTTGTAAAAGCTCCATGGGTCTAACCTGTGAGATGTTCAGTTTGCATTGACACACTGACCGTATGTCATGGGCTGTCTACTTATGAATATTTGCTGCTTATACAGTTCTGTGTGTGCATCAGTGTGGCCTTGTCATTCCACTTAAAATTGAGTCAACTGTTCCAAACATAAAGCAAAGTAAATTGCATTTCTTTCTGTTAACTTCACTACATCTCTACAAATTTTTTGGCATCCAGCATGCTAAGATTCATTCAACATTTGGTTTGTAATACGAGTTACTTTGGTACAATTTTGGAAGACTGATAAGCGATTTTGATGATAATTTTTTTGTCATGTGAAGTAGTATTAACAAGGGAAGAGCCTGACTGAAGTTTTCTGTCTCCAATAACTAAAAATATATTTTTTATAAAACGCTGAGTGTTGTCCTTGCTGGTAATGCATTAGGAAATTGATGTTTTATTTTACTGCTTTGTTAAAATAACTTTGCACAGGGTAGAACAAACAGTTGGTGAGGATATCCTTACTTACCTCCCTCTCAGCTGTTCTGCTTTTCACCAGTCTAATGCTAAGGGACTATATCAACTTGAAAATTGCCAAAAGGAAAAACTATTTTGTCAAAATAACTTGAAAGGTTTGCTACTTTTCAGAGTTGGCGGTGGATTTCTCTCTGCCAGCAAATGGGACACCTTAGATGGGATTAGCAAAAAAGGAAATAGTAATTTTACTGTGAAAAAATTTTGTTAGATGAGAGATTTGTGTGTCAAAACATCATCTTAAAAATCAGTTCTGATTATTTAGCATAATATGTTAGCTTTACTGAAAGAATTATCGTCTGTGTGTGTGTATGTGTATATTCATTAAAAAATATATATATATATATATTTTTTTTTTTCTTCCATCTTTCATCTCCCTTCTTTCTCTTCTAGCTTGCCTTGGTGACCTGGAGGGACTGCTTATTCAGGCCATTAAATAAGCAGGTATGTATATATTTTATGACTGTGATGCTATTTTACAGGGTTTGTTTTAAATGTTACTGGTAATCGTTCTATCAAGGAAAAACAATCAAAATCTACAGCAGAGCCTTCCACTTGCTTTGTGATGTTAAAAAGATAAATATTTGGGGAATTAGTTTTGGTACCTTTTTTTTGGTTGTTGAATCTTGGTATCAAGAATGTTATGTGGCCTCTTTGCTAGAGGATCCCAGGCATTTTAAAAAGCTAAAGGTGTTAAATGGAATCAGCTGAAGGTGTTATTTCAAGCCAGATGAGTACTTACTGAGCTTGATGTCTTAAGGTTTGAGATTTGAGAATCTGTGAGGACAGTGGACGGGGATGGGACCTCAGTCTGTTCTAATGTTACTATGAATATTTAAATTTACACTGATGCCTGGAAGATTCATGTCAAGTTAACTAAATGCTTTTAATCAGTGAATCAGCACAATATAAAACAGGACATTCCATCAAAATATGCAGTATCTTTCAGTCTTACCAGTATTTGACAATGAAAAGACTATTGTATTACATTATGAAAGTATTGGTTACATTTCAGTTGTAAGGAACAGTATTTACAACGTTTCAGTCATGAGCACCAGCTATACCCTTCTTTGTATAAGTTACAGGTGGTTAGTTCAGCTGTTATTGCAAGATTCTCCTGTATTTCCAGTATAAAACAGGCAGTACTTTGGTTTAGAAGGTGCTTTTTTTAAAATCTGGAGGGGAAAACAACAACAACAACAAATAAAAAAAAAACAAGCACTTTCATACTCTTCTACAGCTCACTCCTAATAGACTGTGGTTGTGTTGTGGAACTCACAGATGTAGCTTGCTGTGTGGTGGGGGTTCAGGTTTCCTTAAAGTTTGTCCTCAAGGGGCTTGAATTGTCTTGAATATAGGAGTACGCTCCTGATTAAGTACTGTGCTTGACTTGCCACCTGTTTTCTCTATGCTTAACTCACTTTTAATCCCTGTTTTCGAAGGTAACAAATGCTGTATTGAAATTGATTGAAAAGGAAAGAAATGGTGAAACTATCAATACAAGGCTGATCAGTGGAGTTGTACAATCTTATGGTAAATGAGATTTCTTTAAGGCTTAATTACTTTCCTTGGGGGAAAAAAATGCCCTATCAAAGTCTAGAAATAGCCTACCACCTCCTTGGATGTCCAGTAAAGATTTTTGCAATAAGATAAACCTGGTTATGTGAAAACTTAACTTTGTGTATGTAGAGATACATGACACACAATTCCAGTTAATAATGCAGTGCCTATAAAGTATGTAAATTACACTGATAAACAAGAGTATTCATTGTTTATGAATCAGTTATTTAGGAGCTAAAACTGGAAGGGGTAAAAAGGTAGTGTAATAAATTACAAGGCAGAGTGGGATTCCCCCCCACCCCCCAAATTGAGAGTTTTGTCATGCTGGTTATTGATCAATCAGTCATTAATGAAAATAGACATATATGGATATGATCTGGAACTCTAAGAGATAAAATGGAAATGGAATTTGAACTAGCATTTGAGATGGTGAAGTTTCCTGAATTCTCCAGTTTGCTCACTAATTTATCAAAAAGTACAGTTTACATGAATAATATGATTTCTGCTACTTATTTCTAAATGCAGAATAAATGTATATTTTTAAAAGTACTAAAAGATGATGCTGAAACTATCCCAATTGATCACAATCACATGTCTAAAGTTAGAATGATGGTATCTGTTTATGTGCAAGGGATCATTTAATAAAAGACAGGTTTATCATAATTTGCTTTCTTGTAGTGGAGCTGGGGCTGAATGAAGATGATGCATTTGCAAAAGGGCCTACACTAACTGTCTATAAAGAATCCTTCGAATCTCAATTTCTTGCTGACACAGAGAGATTTTATACACGAGAAAGTACTGAATTCTTGCAACAGAACCCAGTCACAGAGTACATGAAGAAGGTAAGTTATTTAATAACTCTGTGATAATTTTCTGGGTCCAGATATTTATTTGAATTAGAAGTAATGTAAGTTCTTGAATTCTATTACCAATTTCTTAAAATGCTGAATATCTTATAGAAGGAAAACCAATTAGTTCCGTTTTCCTAAGGTGATTTGTTCCTATGTTTATTACCTTTATCTGGTCTGAAGTTTATCTCCTTACACATTTCAGTAAGTACAATGAAAATTTGAAACTTTCTTAATGAGTAAGCCAGAAGAAGACGGCAAAATAAATACAGATTTTGTAGACTTCCAGATTTGCCACCAAAATAACCCTTTTGCTTTGAAACTGAAAGCTTACTGTTCCTGTACCAGACATTGGTAGCATGTTAGTGAAATCTCTTCCTGAGCAAACTGGCCTCCACAGAGTAAGTAGATCATTAATTAGCTTTAGCTCTTTCAGAATATTTTGATCTAGTGAACCCTACACAATAATTCTGATCAACAGAGACCAGATTTAAATTCTTAGATAGTTTCTCTGGCCTCTGGGATCCCAGACAGGGCAATTAAGAACAAGCTGGATAAACTGACTATTTCCAGCCTGGTTATTGGGTCTGTCTTACTGAATTTAAAATAAATAGGTCATGTTCATTTTGAACAAGTGCTGCTATATATATACTTTCTTTCAATATGTTTCCTTGCTTTCTAAAATGCTCCTTTTTTCCCCCTTTCAGTTTAATTAAAAGCCAGAGCTTTGTAAGTATGCAAAGAAAATTTGCTCACACACCTGGAAAACGTGTCCCTCGCACCAATATCTCTGTGCTTCTTTTGTGTAACTCCTTTTGCCACAGAAAGAATATTGTCTGATTCTTGGTTTTGAAGTGGATGATTAAAAAATATAATAATAATTAAAAAATGGATAGGAAAAACACAGTAAAATTAATCTGGACATCAGTGCATTGGGATAGTTGCCCAGGATCAGTTGTTCTCAGACATATCTTTGCTTTTCTGTTGCTGTTGAATTAATGATTTTCATTATTTCCCTTTCAATTTCTTGTCTTTTCTTTCATCCTCTGAAATATATATAAAGATAGAATAAGGGCATTTCAGTCATTCATAACCCAGATGACTGGCTTGTCCAGGCTTCCTTGGTGCGGAACACTAAAAAGCTGTCCGAAGGTCATTAGAGCTGTTTCAAGAATTAGGGATTAGTGACAAATAGTAACTTAATAGTTAATAGAACGTTATAGTATCCCAAACAATCTTCAAGACTTCAAAAACCCCCAAACGGGTTGAAGCTGGTGATGTTGAAGCTGGTGATGTTGAAGCTGGTGATGTTGAAGCTGGTGATGTTGAAGCTNGTTGAAGCTGGTGATGTTGAAGCTGGTGATGTTGAAGCTGGTGATGTTGAAGCTGGTGATGTTGAAGCTAAACACATGTAGAAAACTATCCAAATGCAGAGGAAATCTTCAGCAAGAAAACGTAGCCTTATTGTAGTGTTTGATCAAATTCAGATACTGGAGATACATTTTGGCTAGCTTGCCATCTCCTCACAGAGAATGTGCCTGCCTATAAACCAAACCAAACAAGAAACTCCATTTTCATTACTCATTTGCTGGGTTTTAACTGATAAAACTGAAAAAACTCCGTATTGGACTTCAAAGTAAATGTAGTGGGAGCAGGCAAAATGGTCTAAACTGTCACTGTGACCTTAGGGAGAGGGAGGAGTGTATGAATTGAAGCTAGAAGTTGGTCCACTGGAGAAAAAATGTCTAATTGATTTCTCTGGTCTGCCTGCTCTGCTGGAGAGATCAAGAGAGATCATGCAGGTTATCAGAACTGCTCATTTGCAATTCAGATATGATTTTTTTTACCTTACATGAGGATGCATAAGGAATTCTTAACATATTTTTGACTTAAATATCACAAGGGAATTTTGTCAATTTCTTTATTTTCTCTGTTTGGGTGTTGTGATCACGTGTGCGACTTCAGTGCTGGGAACAGAGTGATGCTCCCTATAATTATTTACTTGTGTATTGATAGAATTAGGTGGGGGTTTTGTTGTTGGTTTTTTTCCTGTTATGAAAAGCCTTAAATAAGACTGATGAGAAAAGCTGCAAGTAGTCCAGCGGTCATATGGCATACTGTCACTATGAGGGTCTTGAAAATCATCTGTTAGAAGTATGAGATAGGAAAAGTGATATACTATTAGTACTCTTACCTGACTTTCTTACAGTAGCCCTGTGCATTGAGTTCTGCCTGGGTTAAATGGCTTTGCAAAGTAATTATAAAAAGAAATGCGTTGGAGTGTCTTAGTGCCCACCAACTTTTTAGTATCGTATCAGAGTGTTACCTTGATATAAGAGGACTCTGGTTGTTTGCTGTAGAAAATTCAAAAAAAACTTAATTAGAATTAAGATACATATGTGTAGTTATACGAGTAGACTTACTGAGTTTAAAGGGATCATGAATTTTCACGTGAGGGCTGGCCTGAGAAGTAAAGCTAGCATGGCTTGGTATGCTGTAGGAAAAAGTTTGTGCTGAAGAGTTGTGAAGAATATCCCTTGAAATAAAGCCTCAAAAAGAATTTGTGATTTTTACAGTTGAAATAATTGGAGGTACTGTTGGGGGAAGTAATTATCTTTTCCTTGTTTATGAAATATGACACTAAAAAGGAAAATGGAATTAAAAGTGCACAAAAAGTGAGAGAGCTTAAGAAAATCTGGAGTCAGAAGTGAATCTATTTTCATAAAGGAGTTCAGAGTAAAGTTGACTGTTACCCATAAACCTTCACTTTTATTGTTATTTTAAGAAGAAACATTAGAAGTATTAACTTCTTAAACTACAGAAATACAGAGTTAGTCAAACATAAGGTAAGTAGTCTTACTAGTCTGGCTCCAGCTTCTAACACTCATCAGAAGGATTCAATAATTTGCTGCTATGTGCTGTCATTAAGGAAGTTGATTGTTAGTCCTTAATGCTAGGAAACTGGTATGTACTCTGAAGCACGAGTTTATATCCCTTCCCAAACTCTTCTTTTTGTTTCTTATGTTTTGAGCTGTACTGGTTTAACTCTGAAAAACAGTAATCCAGAGTCATGTCACCAAAGCTAAGTGCAAAATTATTACAAAAATGAGTGAAGTTAGCAATAACGTAGAAGATTGTTTAAAGTTGTCTGTGTATGATGCAACATTCCTGCAGTTAAGTTGTTATTTTGTTGTCCATAATATGATCTGTCATGTTTGCTCTGTGTCATAAAGTGTTAGGAAAATGCATTAATTTCATTTCCTTCTCTTAGTGACATTTATTATTTTAAATAATCTGGACTGATAAGAAACCATATGTGCCTTATCCCTAATAATGTGTCACTCTCACAGATGGCTTGTAAAGTGAATCTTTAACATTTTCACAAACAAAATAGAGGTAATTGTTATATAAACAACTTCACGTTTACATTTTGGAATTCAGTACTATTCCTCAAGTGACATTTAGAATTTTGGTTTAGCAGGAACATATGCATATGTAGCATTTTATGTGCCAAATTATACGCTAGTAAAATTTAAATGATTGTAGATTTGGGGAAGCTTTTCTATATAAGAATGTACATGAGAACATTGAAATAAATTTGTGATGGGCATACTGCTAAATGGTAATTTTGTGCCTTTTAGTTTTTGGGCAGGCATGAAATGTATTCATGTTCATTTTAAACAAAACTAACTACCTCTGTGGCTGGAGAGCTTGCTGATCCTAAAAGTGCGAGCATCTCGTGTTGGCCACTTTCTAGCAGCAGATTTTCATCTGAAAACATCTTATTCAGAAGCATGAGGGAAAACAATGTTGCTCTGGTTCTCCTTCCATTTCAACAATATATAAAAATATCATCAACATAGACATTGAATCCATATGTATGCAGCAGGGGAGAAGTCACATTATGATTCCCAGAAACATAACAACTGTTTAAACAGGTGGACCATAATACTGCATTAGGGAGATGTTTGTTTATTTTTTTTTCTGGATGAATTTACTAAATAGTTATCTGTTTTCTGCTGTTAGAACTCTGCTCTACCTTTTGTACAGGTTTCATGTTTACCTGTTTGTTCTGTAGGCTGAAGCTCGCCTTCTTGAGGAACAGCGTAGAGTTCAGGTATATCTCCATGAGAGCACACAAGATGAACTGGCACGAAAATGTGAGCAAGTACTTATTGAGAAACACTTGGAGATATTTCATACAGAGTTTCAGAATTTATTGGATGCTGACAAAAATGAAGGTAAGCTGATTGAAACATTGGTTTTAGGTTTTCCTGCAGTTCCTCTCCGATGATTTGTGAGTAGTGTAGCTTCTGATAATGGCTAAATGTGATTTCTTTAGTAATTAGATTAAGGGAGAATATGGACACTGAGCCAGTCAACAAACAGCTGCTGATTAAATGGGGATGGCCTCAGGCTGCCTGTTTGAACCTCAAATTTTAAGGCAAAACAGCACTAATTTTGGTTTCTCTTAATATGGCTGGAACAGCTTCAAGAACATTTGAGCTGTTCTTTCAGCAGGAACTGAAGCTTGCACGAGAGAGGTATGAGACAGAAAACAGACCACTAGTCTCACCAGCTGTTTCCAAGGCCTCTTGGGAGTCAGCAACGAGAATTTTACAATTCAATTTGTCTGGAAGTATGTTTAGGGAATTTTAAAAGTAGAATAGAAACAAATAAGGAGCTTTTAAATTATCAATTAGAACTGCACATAGGACAGATAACACAAAAAAGGGTGCAAATTAGTAAATATTGATATAATTTTAGCTGTGAAAATTAGTCTGAAATGGCACTAATGGAGTAAGTTTATACTTCCATAGACAGCACACAGAATAGAAGCTTACTTATTTTAGAGGAACTGTTGAAGACAAGATTATCAAAAGTTGAGGTATCTTTAAAAAGTTAGTAACTGTATTGGTTTGTAAGTGTTCAGGAGTTAATGCCTAGAAAAAACAAAGCAGTCAAAACTAAGGCCATGTAATTCTTGTATATCCTGCAGGTGAGGAGGATGAATGGTGTTGCTGTTTTTTCTCGTTGGGGATTAAATCTATATAGGAAATGAGCATAAGGCTCTATATCTGAAATATTTCTTTTAAGGAAGTGATAGAATTAAAGAGAGGTTATGATTAAGTTACTATTGCTGCTGTTGTTGGTTTGAGAGCTGTAAACTTCTTAAAGAATTGAAGCCTCTGAGTGGCTCAGGATGGAGGATTAGTGGCCAACATTACATTTGCCCTTTTTTCCCAAAGGTGTCAAGAGTTGTGATTGTATAATTATGACTGGTGATCTCTTTGTATATCAACCTTAAAGAGCAGCTATGAATAATTACCATAATAATTTTATTGATAATCAAGGGACACTTCAAAATAAAAATGGACATTTAAGCATGATTGGTAGGGCGGAAGTTACCCATTTCAAATGTAAATTGAAGATTGTTATCCTCTATTAACTTAAGGGTCAGCTATTGTTTACATTTCTAAATAACAAATGTATTTCCTCCATAGTTGGAACAGATTTTAATACAGATGGATCTTGGAATAGTAAAATGGCTTTATTAATGTCTTCTGACAATAGAAATAGCAATAGTACAATCCTGAAAAATTTTCTGGACTCAGGAGGCCTTTCTAGGCTATTTTATTATCAACATCACCAAGTCTGTGGGCTTTGTGAGCCTTTAATATAGTCATTTACCCTAGTGATACAACTTTATATGTTTGTAGGAGCTTAAAAACAAAACAAAACAAAAAAGACAACAAGACAGTGCCAAAGCCATGGGGTTTTTTTTTATAGATCTTAGTTTTTACTTTTACTGAAGCTATTTCTAAGATTATTAGGTGT
The DNA here is from genome assembly GCF_003343035.1 of Apteryx rowi. Lineage (NCBI taxonomy): Eukaryota > Metazoa > Chordata > Aves > Apterygiformes > Apterygidae > Apteryx > Apteryx rowi. The sequence continues at coordinate 110,147 of NW_020450474.1, read as the reverse complement.
TTTTAAAGAGCCATGTTTTCCAAAATATTTCCATTCCTCTTACTGCATTTCACTTGCAGAAGTTAAAATAGTTGTTCCTTGGCCACTTCTAAGTTTAATAAATTTTCATGGTTAGAAATATTTATTTTGATAAAGAATGAAATATCAAAGAATCCATGATCAGTTCACTCTCAAAGCACTGGACTTAAATTTGTAGTATACTTAAATAGCCTATTTTAGATAATCCTAAACTCATATAATGTCTTTATTGCCTTGTTCTTGAAAGTGAGCTGCTTTTGAGGTCCTCCCATGTGAAGTATGTTAGACAGATTGTATTACAGGCCACTCCTGCTGCTATTCTGTAACTTTTTAAACACATTGTGCAACCAGTTACAAAGGTTGTGTGGCACATTTGTCACTTGTTACCTATTCGCATCAGTATGACAATGACAGGAAATAATTATCTTTATGGGGAACGGGATGTTTTATTCTGTAAATCTTCCTTGAGTTTTTGTAGTGTCCGTTTCATATTTCACCAACTACAGGCATCCTGATAGAGCAACCTCTGACCCCTTGTTTGTGGGTAGGTCTAGTGGCAGAACATCCCACCCATGCTTGGCATTATTGTCTTATCATTTTGCTAACATCCTACGGCTAAAAGAAGAACGTACTTTCCTTACATTGTAAAAGTATAATGCCAGGCCAAGAATGTGATTTTTTAGAAGGAAAAATCATTTTTCAAAAACGATCAATCCAAAAGATTAAAATTTGCCAAAGTTCTACCTGAAAGCATGAAATGGAAAGGGCAATTGGCTTGAACATGGCTGGCCTAGCCTCACCAGTAAAGGCATCAAGTTTTGAGTGTTGTATTTCAGAGTTAGCTAACAGTACAACTACTTGATTGCTCCACTTTATTTAATATCTAACAATCCTCAAGTGGTAATAAATTATACATAAGCCCTTCAGAGAAGACCTTGCACTGAGGAAGAGCTACATAGAGTTGAAGACTTTAAGACAGATCCAACAAGGTGAAATACCCTCATTAGTCTACAGTAGCTAATTTGGTGGTTTGCCATTTTACTCGAGTGTCTATTAAGTAAGACCAAGATTGCTAGAAGTAATTAGTAGTTTTGTGGATCTGGTTTATGTCCATATTAAAGCGTTTAAGAGTCTGGCATTCGGAAAGTACTAAGACTCTGCCCTGTTTAAAAAGAATAATAAATGCAAAGCCCTCTTCTGTATTAGACTTTCCAAAATTACTAATTGATTTGGCTGAAAACTGGTGAGATTTTAATATGMGGTTTTAGCCTACATGAAGTTATGTCCAATTTCTTTTCACCTTTATTAGTCTTGAGTTTTGTGGCGATGCTTTTCTCAATCTTCTTTTTTTTTTTTTCTTCTTCCAAACATATATAGTTATATCTATTACTAATCAGGTAGCTAAATCTTTTTTTAAAAGAGGTAGTTTTATTGGCGGTGGTTTATTTATTGTGGGAAAGTTGGTTTATAATTTTTCCATTTTTGTCTTTAAACGTCACATCAACACATAACATTTTACCTCACGTTTCCCACGTTTGCTAACTGTTGTCGCCACCAGTAGATTATACAAAAGGCTGCAGGTGTTGTTGTTATATTTCTGAAAACTGTTTTGTTCTGAGCAGGAGGCTCAGAAAGGCTGGTGATCAGTGGGAGAACACTGTACTCTTAACCAGTAGTAACACTAATGACAGTCTTGGTTAAAGGTATCAATTTAGAAACTTTAAATAAGGGGGGGGGTTAATTCTATTTATAAATTATAAATATAAATATTTATAAATTGTCACACCTCTTGAAATTGTTCATAAAAAATAGAAATCAGAAGTAAATATACGCCTGTAATTTAAATCTTGGGTTTTGTTCTTGAAATTTCTGTAGTGTTGTGAAGATAAAACATGATACTTAAGCAAATTGTTTTCCCTTTTAACTAATCATAACTTTCCAGGTTAGTGCAAAAATTTACTATAGCACTTAATTTTTTGCTATAGCTTGTGTGATTTTTTTTTTTTTTTTTTTTTTTTTTTTTTTTTACAGCAGCAATTGCATGTATGTTTTTGTTGATGGTGATGTTGAATGTTTAACTCCTATTTGTCAACTTTGTAAGCGAGGAGTTGGAGTCATAGCTAATACAAATGGGAGACACTAGCTTTCTTTTTTTCCAGACTTGGGACGCATGTATAACCTTGTATCTCGAATCCAGGATGGCCTTGGAGAGCTGAAAAAACTCTTGGAAACCCACATTCATAATCAGGGTCTAGCTGCAATTGAGAAATGTGGAGAAACTGCTCTAAATGCAAGTATCCCGTTGAAATAAGTCTGTATGTGGTTGCTACCAGTTTTAGGTTAGAGAAGGGTGAATGCTTACTGATCTAATTTCCAGTTTACATATGCTTTCCTTTTCCACTGATTCAGCTTGTGGGCTAGTCAATTCTCTGATGCTTATAGGAAACTTAAAACAATAGTAACACCACTGAGTTACTATTCTTCGAGCTTTGTTTTTTTTTCTCCCTCTTAATTTTTGTTCTCTGGCAGAATGTCTTGTCTGCTGGGAATGCTGGCTCTGCAGTACCACATCCTATATCTACAAATACGCTTGGAAGTCCACTGTTTCAAGAAACATTGTCTCTAGCGGACTTTATTTTATTTCATCGTAGTGTGGACTTTCGACATGGATGGGACTGTTTCAAGAAAGTTTTTGTTGTTTTTAGTTTTCTGCTTAATGGCTTCATTATGTTTGGAAAAGCATGAGAAATATGGTGGGAGGAAGAGAGGAAGCAACAACTGAAATGTTTGGACAGGGCATGATATAAGGAACAGGTCAGGTCTTTTGTACTGCTGTGGTCATTGAACCATATAATTGTCTGCCTTCTTGATTTTTGCTGTGTAATTGTAGTTTCAGATTTAATATTTCATTAAGTAGAGATGAATCTAAACAACAGTGAGGAGAAGTTCTTTAAAACACTTGCTAAACTTTGTCTGTAGATAATGTGACATTTTCTAGCAAAAAAAACATAGAATAAGACATTGCACAGAGCAAAATTAGGATAAAGAATATATTTTGGCAAATTTTTAGTTAAAACTGGGTTAAACTTAATACTAGTTTGTTTTTTGATAAAGATTATTTTAACCAGCTATTGGCCTCAGATATTCTTGGAATATCTTTGTAGGTAATTGTTAAAGCAGCAGTCTGTAACGACTGCAAGGAGAGCAGTAAAAAGTCTGTTTTTAGCATAGATTAAAATGTTTAACAAGCATAGTTTTCTAGCACAATATGATCTTTTATAAGTCATAAAATAAGCTCAGCAGTCTTCAGGGCCATTCATAGATGTCCTCTTAAATTTTGTAATCTGCTCCATGGTAAAATCAGTTAAAGCATCCCCTTGGTGGTTATCACTCTGTAGTCCTTGGTACCTAGGCCTTGAGGAACTTCCTGGAGAAGAAAAAGCTCTTTCTCCAGAAATTACTTCTAGCTCCGTCTTTGAGAGAGAGGAAGCCTGAGATCTGTATGTATTAGTTTTTTTTGACTCCAGCCATTTACAAAACTCTTTCTGATCACTTCACTTTTTCTTGTTTCCTGAACACGTGCTTTGCCCTTCTTCTGCTCCTTTTCTTTTTTCACATTTGTTTGTTTATTTTCATGGCAATATCTTCTGTCACTTTTCACTGGGACCATTTTGCCTCCTCTTCCAGTGTATTTCACTCCACTGAATCTGTTCTCATCATAAGCTTGTTAGTCCTTTACCACATTTAGCTAAGACTGATTCTGCCTAACCTGATTTATCTGTACTCTGTCTAAACAGATAGACAAGTCAGCAAGTTTCTCTGTTTCTCTGTAGTCAGTGGAGAGATCCAGTCATGTTCAGAATGACTCAACTTGACCCATTTTAGATTGTTACTGTAGAATGAGTTGTGTTCTAGACTCCATTAACTATATTAACTAATTTCAGTCAGATTACCACCTTTAATGCCTTTGGTTATCTTTTTAGAGTCCTTGTAATCAGGAGACTCCTCTGTGAAAGTCCTTTGAGTGCTCTTGAAATTCTTGTGCGAGAGGGTCTCATGCATCTGTCAGTTCTGTCTCAAGCAGTGCATTAGAGCAGTGGGCCGTGCAGCCTGTTAGTTGGTCTTCAGTGGCGACAGGAAAAGCTTTTCAGGGTACTAATTCAAGCCTGGCCATGTTTTCCTATCCATTCCCATCATCTGGAACACTTACAGTAGGAATGTTATGGGAGTGCTCCCTGCCCAGTCCTTCCAATATCTGTTTATGGACCTGTTGTCTACGAATTAGTCTAATCCTTTTTTGAACCTGTTGATATTATCTGCTTCCACAACCTATGGCAGCAAGTTCCAGAAGTTCACTACCTGATATGTAAAGATGTTCTTTATTTTTATCTGTTTTAAACTTATTTCCTATTAGTTTCGTCAAGTGCCCTGTAGTTGCAAATTGTGGCTTTGGATGAATCTTCAACTTTTCAGCCCTTTTCCTCATTTTGTAAACCTTGGTCATAAGCCTTTTCAACCTTCTGATCTTCAAACAGAAGAGTTTTAGCCTTTTTAGTCTCTTTGTATGGTAACTGCCCTATCCACCTGGTGTTTTAGATTCCCTTTGCTGTTCCTACTCTGACTCCACTACATCTCTCTCAAAATGCAGAGATCAGAACTGCACACAGTCTCAGTCTGTGGGTGCAGTAAAGATGATGCTTGATGTTTGTTGGCATTTGGCTGCCACTGAAAGTTGAGCTGATAATTTTCAAGAACTGTCATCGACAACTCAGATCTTTCTGGAGTTGTAGCTATTGGAGATACGGTATTGCTTTATTACTACAGAGATTTAATTGGAGGGTTTCTTCTAAAAAATTGCGATTTTATGATTGCCCATCACTGTCAGGTCTGATTGGAATTAAGCTTGTGTCTTTAAAAAAAAAAAAAAAAAAAAGGTCCTTTTTGAAGATGCTTGCAATACTTGAATAAGGATTTTGTTTCCTTTTGTACTATGTAATGTAGTACACTCCTGCTGTAGTCTGGTCCCTGTAAATAAATGCTTGCAGTAATGTAAGTCAGTCATGAACATAAAACCTAAGTTAGTCTGGGTATTATCTTATATTTAAAAAGTTTCTCATTCTTAAGCAAGTTTTCACCATGAAAATTTGCTTAAAACAGTGATTAGTCCTGTTCTGGAAGAAACAGAAAGCAGAAAGTCAATGGGTTTCATTGCAAGCAACAAGTTCTTTTTCTTACAGGATCCAAAAATGTATGTACAGACAGTGTTGGATGTCCATAAGAAATATAATGCTTTAGTTATGTCTGCATTCAACAACGATGCCGGTTTTGTGGCTGCACTAGACAAAGTAAGTATATGGGTAAGTAGAGTCATATGATGACCATTTTCTCTCTTYAGTGTTTTGGCTCCCAAAAATTTCACTGTCTTTTGTGATTTATAGGCTTGTGGTCGATTTATAAATAATAATGCAGTGACAAAAATGGCTCAATCATCCAGTAAATCCCCAGAGCTACTGGCGCGATACTGTGACTCTTTACTAAAGAAAAGGTATGTCTTCAAAGGTGAATTATTGTTTCAGGTTGGCTTTTGTTTTAAAAAGATTTAGCGTATGAAGTTTTATATTGTCTTCAGCAATAGAACTTAACATTTCAATAAAATTTAATTATACCAAATTTTGAATGAAAAAATTGAATAGGACTTTTAAAGATTATATTTCCTTTTCTCGTTTTAAGGAGAGAGAGGGTAACGAAAGAACCAAGCCCTCCCCCCCCCCATAGGAGACTAAGTTCTGGATGTTGGGGGGGGTATTTGTTTGTTTTTTGTTTGCTTTGGGGGGGTGGGGGGGGAGGAACTGAAGTGTTTTCTTTTTTTCCAAAATTTGGTGTTATACATCTTGTAAAAAAGAGGGCACTTTCCCTTTTTTCATTAAAACTCTTACTTTCCTCCTGTTATTTTCTCTATATCTTCTTCCATCTGGGCAGAAATTGAGGAGAACAAAAACTGCCTCCTAACTTCTTGTGGTTCGTAATTTAATTAAGGTATTTGGCTTCAAATGGTTCAGCAGCTCATAAACTGAGTTGGTATCAGTCCAGCTCGCACTGGATTGGTGTCAGTCCCTGGCAACTTTGCTAGCTGTTTTTCAGGGGTGGAAAAAGACAAAACAAAACTAAAGCCGGGAAAGCTTGCACACTTTTCCCCTCCCTTTCCTCCCTGCCCTTTTGTGTGCCCCCCCCCCCCCCCCCAAAAAAAAATATTTTTTCTTCCCCTTTATAAATACTAGCTTTCCTCAGGGTAGCTTTGGGGTGTGCCTGATGGACTAGCATGATGTGGAGGAAAACAGTGTGTTGCCACTTTAGCTCTCACTCAGTCAAGAATGAGCTCTGTGAGCTGTTGCTTTTTCACTGTCTGTAGCACCTAAGATAAGAAATGAAAATAGCATTTAGCAGCAGAAGGAAGTTAGAAGAGAGAGATTCACATTTAAACACACAAATCCAAAGTATCATCACAGGCTCTTAGGAAGTCCCAAGCACTCCATGGTACAGGACTTTGACCTGTCGTTTAAAAATCTCATACTTTAAAGTTGCTTAACGTATGTTCATTATGTGGAGTAATGAAGAGAAAACTGTTCATTTCATTACATAGTTTCCTCTCAAAAGAGTCTTTGGCCCAAAAACTATTCCATCTGTCATTTTAAGCATGTTCCTTTGTTTATGAAATAAACTTCCACAAACCTCCAAATGTTGTTTTAATTTAGTAATTTTGGAATCATAAAAAATGTTCCTCTTTCACTGCAGCTCAAAGAACCCAGAAGAAGCAGAATTAGAAGACACACTCAATCAAGTGGTAAGACATAAATACAGTTCTCTTCTGTACAAGCTTTGACAAGTTAAAAGTATTCAGTTGTCACGTAAGGTAGATTAAATCAAACCTTTTATTCTGTATGTTTGTTTTCATTACTTAATATTTTAGCTTTTCAGTAATATTCTTAATAATCTCTGCAAGGGCTGTTGGTTATATTTAAAAAAAAAAAAAAGAAAAAAAAAAGAAAGCCCTTAACCTTAAGTCACCAATATATTTCAAGTGGCTGAACAGAATTTGCTCACTTGAATTTTTATGTTGAGAGAGAGAGATATGTGTGTATGTATATATGTGTGTATATGTATGTATATATATATATATAAACCCTCTATATGTAGAATATGCAGATAACATTTACAGTTGTATCCACATTAAAAAAAAAAACTTAAAAATTTAAGTGTTAATGAAGTAGCTACTATTGTGGCTCTCCTTCAATACAGATGATTAAATATTTTCTTCTTATAAATATTCTTGTCTTTTCCAGATGGTTGTCTTCAAGTATATTGAGGATAAAGATGTGTTTCAAAAATTCTATGCTAAAATGCTGGCAAAGAGACTTGTACATCAGAACAGTGCTAGTGATGATGCTGAGGCAAGCATGATCTCTAAACTTAAAGTAAGTATTCCTTGATTGTCCCATGACCTACCATATTGCAGATCTTGGCGTTATCTTGGAAAGCATTGATGTATGTACTCTCAAAATATTATGATTTTATTCAGATTTCATTACGTATGATAGAAAAGTATAGGACCTCTGTGCTTTTGGCAGACTTGCATGTCTGTCTGATGGAATAAGTTTAATTCTAATGCAAATATATTGCATAAACATCATTATCCAAATGAATGCTGAAATGTTGCCAGTCATGTTGCTTAATTCCATTAACTCTTGTTGGTTCAGGAATCAAGCAAAGTAAGGTCTGAGGTCTTCTAGTAGTCTGTTCATTGTGTGGGGGTTTTATTTTTGTTTGTTTTTTCCAAAATTGTCTTCTGGTTTTGGTGGCAGTTAAACAGCTGTTTTCCAGTTGGGTTAGTACTTTGAATAAGGGAGATACTGAACTTTGTACATCTTCTTTTAAGAAAATGGATTTCTATACTTTTCATTCTTCAGTGTCAAAGTGTATGGTCTTGCTGACATATCTGTGCTTTTAAAATGCAGCAAGCTTGTGGTTTTGAGTACACTTCCAAGCTGCAGCGGATGTTTCAAGATATTGGTGTAAGCAAGGACTTGAATGAGCAATTTAAAAAGCACCTGACCAATTCAGAACCATTAGATTGTAAGTAATACATTTATAACTAGCTGTTGTTCCAGAATCTGAGTTACTGTTAAGTAGTTTAGCTTCCCCTTATTTCTACAGAGAAAAGCTAAGTGTATGATGGAAGTATTTGATTTATGCATCATGCCCCTCAAAGGTTAGCATTATTAATATATTTTGACCAAGAYAGATAGGGTTTTTAAATTAATGTTTTAGGTCTGTGCTGTGTCTTCTAATAGCACTTTATATCTTCTGTTATGGGTAGCCTCCTCCTGATTTTGCAGCTCATCTTTAGGTAGGTAATTAAGTTAAGTTGAATCCTGTCCTTTTTTTTTTTTTTTTTTTTTTTTTAGCAGAAGACGGAAGAGATGTTGAGGTGATTACTGATTGGAAGGATGCTTTTCTTAGAAATGGCTTTACTTTTGAGCACAGTTTGGCTTAGGTAATCAGACTTGAATAGAAATATTAAGAAAAAGGGTGCTGTCTTTTAGATCAGTGGGTAACCCTATTGCTTTCTTATGAAGAAATATATTTTTCACTGAAACTTGTTGAAACAAATCCTTTCAGAAATTGGTAATTATGTTTTAAATGATGTTTGAATGACTGTATTATCAGGCTTAGATTTTTTATTATTATTTTTTAATATATATTATATTTACTAACTTGCCCTAAATACCAGTGCGTACTGTAGACTGGAGAGTTTTCAGTTGCACATAAAAATAAGTAAATAAATCTACATTTACACTTTTTTATGTTTGCATGTTAAAAGAGAAAAATCTCTCATGGGGGTAGAAAAAGGGTAGTGATCTCTACAAATGAAAGAAAACTTAGTTACTGTCACAGTAACTCTAATGCTATCCAAGAGCACCTTCGTCTTACGTGGATTTCTTTATTTTACGCTTTGAATGAAATACTATTTAGATTGTTTTATGATTTCCACCATGTTAGTTTGAGCAGGACAGAGCTCTTTCTGGTTTGTGTTAGAACTGTGAAACTGCATGTTTGGAAAGAGGGTGGACCCAGAGAGGAGAGTGTGGTTAAGTCTGTTAATCTGTGTGCCCCCTCTTCCAGTGGACTTCAGCATCCAGGTCCTGAGCTCTGGATCGTGGCCGTTTCAGCAATCCTGCACATTTGCTCTGCCTTCTGAGGTGAGGCAATGCCCATTTTTAAAGCTTAACATGGAATTATTTTACAAGAAGATTGCTTGTTTCTCCTCCTGTTTTGTTGTGAGTCAAAGGGGACTGGGACTTTTGTTTTTGCTGTTGTTTTTTTTGTCTAGAAGCTTTGTATGTGTAGTTTGGCTTTTTGGCTGGAGGATATTTGGAAGGAGATAAGTCATTCAGGTAGTAGGAGGAAATTGTCTGAAAAGCAAACTGTTGTCTCTGGTGGAAAGACCATGATTAATGAATCTTTCTTGAAAACATTCAGTGCAATCTTTCTTCAGAACATTGAGCAGTAACTGAAGTAAATCTTTGTTATTTTTCTGTGTATGCCTTTAAGAAACTTTTTTTCTGGCAGTTAACTTCAGTCCAATAAACTCTTCAGATAGTAAACATTAGTTTTCTGCCGAGTGTTTATCCAAAATAGACAAGACATGAATACTTAACATGAGAAATAAGTAAATGTTGTTAAATGGAGCACTAAGGTGGTTAAAAGAAACAGTCTTTGTAGCCTTGCTTAATCTATCTTAAAGGAAGACTGGAACGTTTGCCCTTGGTTAGGTTCTTATTGTTGATGGTTCTTTAAAGGGAGACTCATCACAAGGGGAAACTTTCATCTGATCTGAAGAATTTGAATAGTTCGGGTTTCCATTTGTCCCTCCTAGAAAACATGGCAGTGGAGAGTTACCTGATTTGCTTCTCCCATAGTAGGTTCAGGAGCATATTCTAGAACAGAAGTGTGAAAGAAACTAATCTTTTTTGTTGCTGTTGTTTTCATACAGTTAGAACGGAGTTATCAGAGATTTACAGCATTTTATGCCAGTCGTCATAGTGGAAGAAAATTAACATGGTTGTATCAGCTGTCCAAAGGGGAACTGGTTACCAACTGTTTCAAAAATAGATACACGTTACAGGTAAGAATAGCATCGTACTAACAGCAACACTTGATTATTGCATTGTCTAGAGGACTGAATGATAGCTGATCGCGTGGAAGAAGTGTTCAGTCTCCGCGCCGCTGCTTTTACATTGTCTGGATGAGCTCTTTAGTCTGTTTACTCCTAAACTGGAGATAATAGCTTTTCCCTACCTTAAAGGAGCATTATGCAGATAAATGTATTAAAAATAGTGAAGTGCTTAGATGCTCAAGTAGTGAAGTTCATGTGAATACCTGTGCCAACACACAAACTAATTTTAATAGAGTGCATTGAGCTGTGTTTTCTTGTTATGTCAAAGTATTCATTAATAGTATGTAATGATGTATCACTTTAAGTATTTGAAATCATTGAATTCCTTAATTAATATGCCTGTGGGTACGTATGTATATATACACACACATATATGTTTATCTGGTGTTTAAAATGCTCATATGCATTGATCAGCTTTACTCCCAAGAGTAATCCAACTGGCTTTAAATAAAGCAAAGCACAGATGCAAGATCTGGTCAGTACAAATCTTCTATGTACTGCTGAAGTGAACCAAAGTTATTAGACTTCCCCAGACAGTTGTTGCCATTAAGATTCATAGAACTTTTGTTATATGCTTGATTTATTCACTTTAATGCTACTTAAGATCTACATTTAAAAGAAAATTGACTTACAGAAGTAAATTACTTGTGATTTAAACAGTTGTTGAACTGGGTTGTATGAGACAAGTGCAACCTCTTTGTATATGATCTCATACTTTCTTGTCTGCGTTCTTTCACAAAGTAGACAGAGGAGGGGAGTTCACAACAGTGAGAGGAAACAAGATAATCTCAGACTCCGAACTTTTGTAATCAGCATATGTTAACCCACTGGTGATAAACTTGAATAAGCCACTGATGGCTGCCTTGTTTATAAATTTGATTTTATTACTCTGCTAGAGTTGGGAGTATTGTGAGGATGAATTCAGTAGTCTGTGTAGGTTTTTAATGAGTATTTAAATGGGTAAGAGTCAGGGAGTGACAGAGGAAAATTGCTAAGAATGGTATTAGCAAGTAAGAAAGTAAGGCTTTGACACCACAATAGGAGATGTGAAGAAGTGTGTGCAGCTAGGTAAATGTTCGTGATCTTAGGATTTATGTTTAGATAATGCTAGAACATAGAGTTCTGGTTGTATAAGAAATACCAGACTTTTCTGTATTATTAGCACTAGTTGGATATTTTTCATTATCCAACTATGCAGCATATGCATACACACTGGTGAATTTCAAGCTGTTCAAATTTGGAATGTTGTTTGTTCACTCATTTTCTGTTTGTCTTTCCCCCCCCTCCCCTTTCCTTCTCTTTTGGGGATCTGGAAGGCATCGACATTCCAGATGGCGATTTTACTGCAGTACAACACAGAAGATGCCTATACCATGCAGCAGCTGACAGACAGTACCCAAATAAAAATGGTAGTGCCTTTGCACATTTAACAGTACTCTTGTGGAGTCTCTTGGGCTTCAGAGCTCTTCCTGCTATCATGAGAAACTGGGATTAGATATGCTTGAAGCCAGAGCTGGTTCTGAAGGAGCAGTTGTTTTCTTTTCTTGGTCAACTTACTTTCCTGGTTTACTTTCTTGTAATCATAACTTCTTAGACTCATTAGTGTGTACATACTGCCGTTGATCAGCAGAATAAACTGTGTAGCTTCCTGCTGAGCTCTTGTAATCATTTTTCAGTTTTTTCTGCGTATGTTTTAGTACTTAAAAAACCACACGTCTAGGAAAAACAGTATTTTCTCCACACTGTGTTGTGTTTCCTCTTCTTTGTATCTCAAGGCTCATAATAGAACCTTCAGATTCACTGTCTCGCTATGTGTTGTAGAAAAGGTTCCCTTCTTTTCTTTCCAAGTAGACTTTATGGCCCACAGTTTATTAGACATCTGTGTCTTTTAGTAATAGGTTTGCACCAAGTCTGCTGAATAGTACTTCTGGAAAGTCAGGCAATCCCTAGTCAGTGAAGATTTTTATTTTCAGAAATGTACATCTAGTAAATTACTGCTGCTGATACTTTACAGGAAATTCAGAGGTCTTATCTATGCTATGGGATTGCATTTATTATAGAAGCTCACTGGCAGCCAGATATATAAATATTTTGGCCCAAATTTGTGGTTAGGCCAGAATAAAAATGCTGTTTGTACGAATGACACCTAGCTGCATAAAACCCAGATCACTCTCACTGTAGTAAAATAGCAGCTTTGCAAGCCTACATGGGATATTTACAGTAGTGTAGCCATCTTGGTAACTGCCCAGTGACAGTAATTAGAGCAGATCCCTGGTGTAGGCCAGACATGAAAAATGCGCAAAGCGGAAAGCAGAGGATGCTCATTTTTTGAGATTTAAGCCTGGCATGCTACTTGTATTTGCATGATTTGGAGCAAAATGCTTTCTTAGGAGCTATTTTGCAAGCAGATTTATAAAACCGTAATGGGAAAGATCTCTTTGTTAAGATTAGTCTTTCTGAAGAATTTGACAACAGTTGACCAACTGCAACAAGAATGTGTCCTAACATCCCCAAAGGACCTTACAGTGTTCTACCTGTGTGAACTATGTGTTTACTGATTCCCAGTTCCATCTTATAGCCCAGAGAGGCCATGGAGTCTCCATCCTTGGAGATACTCAAACCCTGGCTGGACAGCCTGCTCCAGCTGACCCTGCTTGAGCAGGGGGGTTGGACCAGGAGACCTCCAGAGCTCCCTGCCAACCCCAACTATCCTGTGATTGTGTTCTGCGGTCTTTGGTTCTTAGTCTAAATCTGTGTATTCTTTTTACTGTAATTTTCTGTAGATGTTTAAGAACATGATTTAAAGTTGTGAAAAATGAAATGTGTATTAAATGCAGTATCTTGCATTGTAAGCATTTTGAGAGGAAGGTGCTCTATGTCTGCACTGATAATTTTTTTTCTGCAACTTTGCAGGATATCTTGGCACAAGTTCTACAGATACTGTTGAAATCAAAATTACTTGTAAGTGCTTTTGCTTTTTTATGATCTGCTTACCATTCAGCAAAATGTCTTAATGCTTATTTATTTCTTGCAGGTTTTGGAAGATGAGAATGCAAATGTTGATGAGGTGGAGCTGAAACCTGATACCTTAATAAAACTCTATCTTGGTTATAAAAAGTAAGGAAAAACTTCAGCAGCATACATCACTTATGTATAATTAGCAGCATTCTGCCTCTCCATTTTCAAAATTTGTGTATACCCTAATATATGTGAGACAAGCTTCAGGGTTCGAGTGCAAATTCAAATGTGGATCCAATATAACTGCTTTAAAGGAGGCAGTTGGCTAATAGGGGGATGGGGAAGATTTCAGCTATTTGACTTTGTCATAAAGTCTGTCAAGGCCTGAACATGTTTTTGCATCTCCATTTTGTTCCTTGATTCATGTCTGCATAAATATTATATTGTTGTGCCCATTTTTGCTGAAGTGCATGATTTACATGCACTCAGCAAAATACATTATATTTTATAAGGTTACCATAGTGTACAGTGATCAGCAAAGGCCCAAGTTTAAGTGGTCATCCACTACAGATAACCTGATAAAGATCAGCAGGCTCATTTTAGACCTTCAGAGTGTGAAGCACCTTGAAAACTGAAATAATGAACACAACTTTCCATGGTTTTTATTACCAACCAGTGCTGTTTTCAACATTCATCTGTTTTAAGCTGTGCACACTACTGTGGTGATTTTCTTTTTTTATCATGCTTATCAGAGAGTAGGGATATTCAGTGATGAATTCAATATTTTTTAAGATATGATCTCAAGTGAAAGAAACACTTTTTAAAACCTTTCCTTGGACCTCACTCTTTATCTGCTTTCTTCCTTCCTTGACCAATGATTACAGATCTGTTTGTGGTCTTTTAAGATTTTTGCAGCTGGTTACGTAGTGTAATAAGGGAAATGCCTCAGTGTTGCTGCACTGTCCTGGAACACTGGTTCCCAAAGTACGATTTGTGAGACTGCTAAATAAACAATGGCTCACCTCTCCCTGGCCGGGCTCCGAGCGTGGCAGATAGGCTGGGTGCTGCCACGTGCTCGCGGTGCTCTGCTGGGGTGGTTTCCTCCCTGCCTGTAACCCAGCATCTTGTCTTGAGTGCAGTGGCCTGTGGTCATGTACTGCTGCAGCACGGTGGGGGCGTGAGCTATGCTGGCTTTTAACTTGAATAAGATTGTTAAACGTTTTAACATGCCAAAGTCCTGTTTTTGTTTAAAAGTAATCTCTAGGCTTAAGTTCTTTTGACTTTTATTTAAATACCTGCTGAAAGTAAGGCTATGGCACTCTTGAAAATGGTAATTTAGGCTCCTACATTCTAACTGAGGCAGTTTGGGGTTTGGGTTTATTCTTCTCCTTCTCTTTAGGAGCATCTTAATTTAAAAAAAAAAAAAAA
>NW_020450474.1:65131-95419 GCF_003343035.1 Apteryx rowi | reverse complement strand
AGTTAAGGGTAAACATCAATGTGCCAATGAAGACTGAACAGAAGCAGGAGCAAGAAACTACACACAAAAATATAGAGGAAGATAGGAAACTACTAATTCAGGTGATTTGGATTGCAGAGTATTTGCACACCATGCACCTACAATTGTAACTTTGAAATTCTTTAATGAAGATTTTTTTTTTTTTAAATAAAAGACAATGCGCTGTTCCAGTGAATAATCAAATTTGAACTAACAGTTTATTTACAATACTCTTAAAGGCTGTTAGAGTCTGTAAGAGAAAATGTAAAAAGGCATGATAGGATACTGTTCTTCACGTTGTTTTAACAACATGCTCATGAGTGTTTGGCTTGCAGAGATGCATACCCCCACCACATATTGATCTTGGAAGAAAACCAGTAATATCTAGATAGGTAACTAGATGGATAGATAATGTCTAGATAGATGGATATGTTAAAAATAATATCTTGAAGATGTTGTTTTATCATTTCATTAGGAATCCACTTGAGATGCAAATGGGGCAGGGGAAGGAAGTCAAATTTGTTACTAAGAAAATGAAACGTTAAGGTTAAATACATGAATAAGACTTTGTTATATAAGCATTTTTGTTGGTTGTTGGTACCATTGTTATTACTGACCTTAAGCAGGGTGGGTCTAAATTCGTGTTTCAAACACTTGTAACGAGGGTATGCTGCATACAGAATACTGAGCTCCTAAAGTCTGCCTGAATAGTTGGCATTTGTAGGCATTTGCAGGCATGCTTCTTTCCGTCTACTGCTCAGGTCTATTATGGTGATGCTTCTGCATTAGCAGACATGATCTGCTAGGGAAGTAAAGTGACTTGATCCAGAAGGACAAATTGTGTGCTCCTAAGCACATCTTTCTGACTTTGCTGTTTAGGCTGCTATTGTGAGAATCATGAAAATGAGGAAAGTTCTAAAACACCAGCAACTGCTTGGGGAAGTGCTGACGCAGCTCTCCTCCAGGTTCAAACCACGAGTTCCAGTAATTAAGGTATGTGAAAACAGCAGGTCTGAATCTGTGTTGGAGTGGGGTGGAGCTGGGGTGGAAGAGGAGAATGTTAAATACATGTTTCCAAACTAAAAAGGACAACTAAGGMGATGAGATGAGTTGGGACAAATTTTCATAGTTCTAAACAAGTAGGGAATACTTTAACAAAAAATACAGTATTTCTCCCCCGTTTCTCAAATGCTAATGTGCATGTTTGCTTTTGTTTGCAGTGGTAAAACAGTAGCTCAGGTGCTTTTTTTCAGCAGCAGCAGTGCCAGCTTAAAGCAGTCCCTGCCCCTTGCTTACCTCTTGTTCCTACACTTGTGCTGCTCTCCCAGTTGTGCCAGTACCACTGCTTACAGGCCTGCTTAATACAACAGATCAGGGAACTGTTGTAGGATAAAATAACTTTAATTCTGGTTCCTTCATCAGATTTGTTTGGAGGTCCCACAAATGGTTTTACTTGCACGACTGAGGGGATAGCATGGAGCAAGAAACAGGCAGCGGAGAGTAGTTGGCACTGATGCTGAAAGAGATGCTGTGTGTTTCACGACTTAACTGTGTACTAGTTACTGCAATCCCTGTATTTTGTACCATTACAATAAGCACTCTGCATCTTGGTTTAATTGTTTGCCATCTTATTATAAAGTTGCTCAGCATACTGATGGTCAGTTGATCTCCCAGTCACTATGCTGGAATAGCCTCAAGTAACTGTAATTCAATTTAGTGGATTAGTGGAATCCTCTACCTGGATGTGCTCAGGAATGGGAAAGTGAATTGCTGTGGTTTGTGCCCTTTATCTACTCCTGTCCTCTACTTAGGGTGAAATTCAACAGCCAGTATTGTTAAAACCTTGTAGCCACCACAGAAATGGTATTTCTGCCACAGTGTCCCACCACTTACCTTTTTGTTTCCTCCTACAGAAATGCATCGACATTCTGATTGAGAAGGAGTACTTGGAACGTGTTGACGGTGAGAAGGACACCTACAGTTACTTGGCTTAACGTTTTTATTAGCAATTATCTGACTGTGTGACACTCGGCAAATAGGTATGTGATGGAAAGAACGAAAGCAACTGAACTTCATAGCAGCTACCCTGCTGCCATTTGGACCTCCCTTTTTAATAACTGAGACCAGGACTCCCATCAGCCAGTCTCAGATTTACATCAGACCTGCTCAGGATTGATACATTTCAAGTATGTAAATATGGACACCAATGCCATTTAACCTAATTTAAGAACAGAAAGGAATCAAACCCTTCTCCTTTAAGGGTTGCATGCTACTGCATTTAAATCAATACATTGGCTATATGATAAACAGCTGTCATCACAGGCAGCACTTATAAATGTTGGCAGCACTTTGAGAGTGAGTCTGAATGGACCCATGTGTAATCTGCTATGAAAAACCATTTGTATAGTGTGTTTCATTTTTTAATGTGTGATAAATAAAAAAAATTAAAAGATTTCTGTACAAGTTGCATTTGGTTTTATTGTTTTAAGTTTCACTACTTACCTTTCTAAATGTAAATAAAAGGTATAATGGTTATGAAAGCTGTAACAATTTGTTTTGTTTTTTCTCATTTCCACTGTTTTCCAGTGATTTAAAACATATTTTCTTTTAAGAAACTGATTTTCATCTATAGTCCAATGTGCATGTTGTTTCTCTTTAAGAGGAAATGTTTGTGTTTCAGAAGGAGAAGTTGTGCTGTCTCAACAAATATGCAGAATAGAAAATACTTAGAATATATATGGCAATACTTGATCACTTGAAATCAGAGGCATTTTTTTTGATACTAAACAGATATAAAAAGGCATTGCACTTAAATGCTGCCCAGAATTAATAAGAAGCTTCAGCTGTTCCTTTGTCTGAATGAAAGAGAAAGTTGACTGTGTTCCTGAAGGATAATTCCCAATTCCTGCTGAATGCAACCTGCCATGGGAATAAAACATTCTTGAGTGTTACTACATGCAAATTGATTGAGCAGGCTTCATTCTGTTCTTCTCAGTGTTGTGTGTTTGTTTATTATACACAGGTGAAATGAGTATTAGCTTCCAACTGTTAACTGTCTACAAAAGGCTGCCACCCTTTCAGGTCTCAGTTTTGCTAAGTATCCTCTTTTGTTCTTGATGGTAAAAAGACCCTAGCTGGCTGCTAGAAATGGTAATTTGTTCATTGTTTGTTGGGGCAAGAAGAAAAGGGGCCCAGGATTGGTGTTGATACTGTATTTTTGTGAGGAAAATTAACTTTTAATGGCTACAGTTGTGCTTTGTTTTGTGGGACCTACAAAAATGGATGATTATAAAGAAAAGAAAGCTTAGTGAAGTCCCAGCTTGAATGATGGAGCAGTACAAAAACTGATTCTAAGCAGTCTGGAAAACTGAAGCAAAGAATGTAGCTTGGGATGACTTCCTTTTTTTTTTTTTTTTWAAAGATGCTAAGTTATTTTAACATTTTTTTGCAGAAAATCCTGTGCTTTGCCAAGGGTATAACTTGTAGATGGTTGTAGCATGAGCTAGAGTGGCATGTGGATGGAGAAGTGCAGTGAATAATGATCCCATCATGTGGAAAGCCAGAAATAACCTGCTGTGTTAGAGCTGCCTCTGAAAGCCTAGTTGGGCAGCCTAACACATCACTGGTAAAGCAGCATTGCTCTGTATAGTTTTTTAATGCTTTGTCTTACAAATATCTTTATTTTTAAAATGCCTCTGCTGTAGATGGAGCTAGAGAAGCGAGGCGTACTTTACCCAAGCAGCAGGAAGATTAGTTTTGATGTCTGGAACAGGACACTAGCTGATTGGTCAAATTACCCATGTTGCCTCCCTACTGATGGGGGGGGGGAACTCAAGAGCACAAATAAGATGAGTCTCATCAAAGAAAAAGGTTTTAGTTGTTCTGGCCTGACAGTTTTGCATTAATAAGATGAGAAAGTGAATTTCTAGTTGTTCTTCAGCACACCAAGCAGTAATTACATCATAGAAAGGCAAGAAGGTATTGTAGCAGATTGCTGTCATACCTGAGAGAAGGCTGCGTGACTGCCTGCTCTTAGAAGAGAGCAATACCAGGCTGCACTGCTTTGACCCTTTGCTCAAAAGGTTTAACTAGTTAAAGCCTTCACTGTGAGAAAGAGTCAGGCAGGTATATGTGTAATGCTCCACAATCATTAGAGACAGAATTTCTTGCAGTTGGTGTTTGCAATATTATTTCCTCCCCCTAGGGAGGAAAACAACAAATAATTGTTTTGCTGCAGTGTTCAGGAACTCAGCCAGTTTGTCAGAAGTAAGCCTTTGCTGAGCTTCTGCACAGGACCCAAACTGACACTTAACTACACTGAGTGATGTAGGATTAAAACACACAAAAAATTTGTAATAAGAAAGAGTGGTCTATACCAATGAGCAAGACAGTTGTTGCTTACAGATAAACAAATTAAGAGATGCAACATAAATGGTCTTAGGGATGTTGATACAAAGGGGAAAGAGAAAGGTATGTACAATCACTGTTGCATTCTTTTGGTTTTCCTGTTCAGAAGAGCCATGGTTGTAGGTGGCAGTTTCTTAGAGTACCACCTTATTCCCTTACCAAAGCAAAACAACTGTGTCCTCTTCAGTAAATTTTCACATCATTGATTCAACTGGGCAGAGAGATTCAAGCCAACTGCTTGGGCACCTGGGTTGTCATTAAGCTAATATGCATACAGAAGCAAGCCTTGCACAACTAGATAAAGATGCATCTTAAAATTTGTCTTGAAAGCCTTGCTTGCCCCCAAAAGCATCACAGCTGCTGCCCTCTTCTTCTTTTCTAGAGACTAGTGCCAGGAGCAGCTCTGATGACAATTTCTTAGAGGCCTGTTCCCCCCTTCCCCCCCCCCCCTTAAATGTGTCCACTGCTACTGGACCCTATTTTGGATGAAGGATACTTGGCAGCAAGTAGAGGGGAAAAAAAAAAATTAAGTGCAGTTGCTGTTGTAACAACAGGTTAACTGTAGGAACAAGAGTCTTGAAACAGCCAAACATTTTAGAGACCCTGAATTCAATCCAAGGGCTTTCTGAAAAACTGAGGATCACTGTTATTTTATTTTAGTACTATATTGTCAAGTTCCCATAGATATCTGACAGACTTCCCCTGCACTGTTCATTTCTTTACCTTCTTCTCAAGTATGACCTGAAGTAACAGAAAAAGAATGAGTTAAGTAAGTATGGTGCTGCCTTTGTTGTTCAGAAGTTGAAAGCAAGTCTTTAAACTGTTTCGTCAAATGGCTAATACAGAATTTCAACTCAGTTCCAGTAAAAATGAAGAAGTTCAAGTATTCTTTATTCAAGGTTGAAAAATGTACCACACCACATTATTGCAAAAGTTCATAGGTACAAAACACTTTGCAGCTGGTGAGAAGGCAATAAAAAGTTGTTTTTTTAAATTTGTTACTATAAATTACTGTTACAGTACTTTGCAAATTCAGAATTTCAAATTGCATCATTTTATTTTTCTAAAATTGCCCACAGTACTAGAAATTCCTGAAGATAAGGCAGCTGTTTGTTTAAAAGAAGAGGTAGCTGGTGTCAAGGGATTTCCATTTCTCTTTCAATGCCCACATATTTAAGGGCATCAGCTTGGCTATATCTGGGGGGGGGGGAAAAAAACACACAGTAACACTGAATGTTTCAGTCTCATTGTTCTRACATAACAGCACAACCTGGAATACTCTTGTACCTAGCTTTTCCACAGTTTCCTCAACAGCGGGGGACTTTATCCCCTATGTAACCATGCAGATACAGAATAATGGCAAACATTTAAGAAACTGCTTTTTTGAGGAAGCTGAACAAGCAGGAGGGTAAGTAAATTCCACTCTCTTTCCTCTTAGATTTCACAGTGGTCAATCTTGTTTTAAGCTAGTGGAAACTAAAACCACAGATCTCAAGGTGGCCTTAAACAGTACTGTTGTCTTTAGAGAGCTTAAGTTTTTCTAAAATTGTCTCACTTCAAGAAAAAGTATGAACAAAACAATCTTAGCAAGCACTTCTGCAATAGAGCAAGAGTATTTCTAACCCCTTCTGAAGGATGGAAGAGACAAACCATGATGCTACTTATGGGACTCAACCAGAATAAAGTCCTTTAAACATTAATGGTGGGAACCAGTGGAAGTCTGTCCCCATGAAGAACATGTCTCAATGCAAACTGCTGTTTGAAGTTTACAAGGCTCTTTGCCAGCCACTTTGCTAAAGTCAGTCTTATGATAGCCAGCTTTAAGAGGCAAGGACATTGCCCCTCAGCTGCTGCAACCTGAAGTCTAGACAGGAGGCAGACACAGGAATTAGTTTTGAGCTGGTCCAAAATACTTGTAAACTAATCCAGTGTGGGACAGGGAAGAAGTACAAAATACCATCTACCAACCTGTAGTCAAAGAACAGTTCTTCACCAGTCTGAATGGCTCTCTTAGCAAATATACCTATTCTGTGATCACCATTAACCATCATAACTGTTAAGAAGAAACACAAACATACATTAACCAAATACTGATAGATGTGTATTCTAAATTAGTATCCTACAACATTTCATATATTGTTAGACTAAAACAAGTTAATTATGTTTAAAACTTACCTTTTGCATAGCAATTTGGATTTACTGAATGGTTTGCAAATCTAATTTTGTTGCCCTTGCGTGTTGCATCAACCACAAAATCTAGGAAAAAAACAAAGGATGGTCACCTACCACCAGATTTTTGTCTATCTTTTTAAATTTTATTTGTTTTTATATGCAGTGTGCTTGGATTTTAGCAGCTGGAAAAGATAACTGCTCGCCTTTCCACATGGAAGAGTTGGCACGTCATCATACGATAACTTTATTGTTCTACAAAACGCAAAAGCTTCCAGTTGCCCCATGCTGTGCATTCCTCATTCATCTCCTGCCACAGTGACATTACCTTAGTTTCTGATTTGAGGCTTCTTTACCTTTATCTCACAAGGACAAGCATAAAATATACTAAGTCAACATCTATAGAAGGCAGTTTACTTAAAAACAAAACAATACAAAAATACAGTTTTTTTTTTTAAGTACTTCATGTGTGACTCAGTGCAGGATTTTTCTCTCTTCAAATTGCAGCAGCCACACACCTCTGTTTCCCAAGACTTTTTTTCTTCCCCCACCAAATTACCTCCATAATTTACTGCTAATTTAAAGTCATAGTAAAATGACTGCAGACAATAGCTAGTAAGACCTTTTTTCTTCAGGCTATCTTACTGATGCTTGTATGTAATTTTACTCCATGAAATTCTACTTCTGCTCAAGTCATCTTGTGTAGTTGGCTTGTGTAACAGGCTCCATCACTACTGTCTAGTTGACTTGCATTTTAGGAAGGTACATTTCAGAGGTGGTGGTGATGAGGAAATAAACCCACCCATAGAGTTAGCTATCAATATTTGGAGTCCATAAGTTGCTGAGAAAAGATGTGCACAAAAAAATTTCTCTGTGTTGCCTGCAAAGAACAGGGAAGCAGGAAATGGTGTACATACTTTATTTTTGCTGTGAGGGTTATGACTAGTACATACATACCATTATTCAAGTTAAACAGAAAGCTGCACATGTACTTGTCATATACTTTTCCTCTTCTGTCTGCCTCATCCTGAGAAATAATCTGAAAGAAACAGTACTAGTAAGAGGCTGCTATGGTTACAAAAGAAGAGAGATGGTCTCAGGTCACAAAAAGAGCCATTCTGAAAGAAAAGCTTATTTTTTTCCATTCTTTGGCATTATGTTTTTCAGCAAGTATTTTGGGCCTATCAAACAGCCGTGGTTTGCTCTTAGCATAAATTAGTTGTTTTTTCAGAGTAGCGGGAAAGCAAAGATTACAAGCATTTCAAAATCAAGACTGTGTAACTGATTCGAGGTTGTCTTATTAGTGTGGAACATCATTTAGAGAAAAACACCTACTGAATTTTAACAGTACATTAAATGATTTTGCACAAAGTTCCAGGCATGTCTGAACTGAAATTAAATCTTGAGCTGCAACCAACACTCCAGCCTCTCATTCTCACAAGAACCCGTGTCAATTTTTTTGGTGACATTTAAACCATGTAGTTCCTGAGTTTGGAGCCTTTGACAGCAGTTGCTAAACACACACATCTGAAGAACATGATACCAAGTAAGAGACAGTCTCTTGATCTCTAGCCAACACACAGCTTTACTAGTTAAGATTATACATAAACAGTATTGTCCTTCTTTACCTCACCACAGTATTCAGAAATGAATTCATTCTTCTGTACAGGATCTTTGATGAAAATTCCCCAGCCTGCCACATCTGAAGGTGCCAGTAGCAAGTGCTATGGAAGAGGGGGGTGAAAAAAAAAAAAACACAACAAAAAAAAGCTTTGTCATGCCTGGCTTGAATTTTTTTTATTTTATTTTTTATTTTTGGAATGTATCACTTCAATGAAACATATGCTGGGCCTSCAAGAGAGAGAGGATGATTCTTCTAACCATCAAATGCACACTAAAATTAAAGCACAGAGATCACAAGCTGTGCATGAAAGAAAACCACATGAAGTACCTGAAAAACTACAAATTTAAAGTTTAACCCTGAAATGAAGGTGTTGCATATATGAAAAAACAACTTTGTATACCCTAAGGGCTTCAAACTATACAAGTCTGCTGACAGGAGCCTAATATTGACTAGTTTAATATTAGACTGATTGGTCTGTGGGAAGATGTTCTGAAGCAGAATGAAGATGCTTTTTTCAGCAGAGAACTAAGTGGGCTTTTCAGACATCTTTGGTAGACTACATACAAGTCTATCCTTTAGCATCAACTATTGAAACAGTAAATAAACCAATCAAGCCAATATGCAGTCTCTGAGCCATGCCTCCTTGAGACTGATCTAGGGAAAGACTTACGGGCTATCTTTTTAAACCAGCAGCCATTCTGCAAATTACAAGCAAAGCCTGAATGGGGGAACAACAGATACTCCACTGTAGTACTACATGAAAACACCAACTTGGTCTTGGCAGATGATGAAACATACAGAGAGAGCTTAACAGCAGCATATAACTGAGAACGATACACAAGTGAAAAAACTACCTCCCCTTTTGGATTACTTTTTCTGGCTGACAACATGAAGTCAAAGAAATTCCATTCTCTGGCATGAAAACACCTCAAAAATAAGACAAGACATATGCATGTGTATAACTACCTACTTTTTTGGATCCTCTCTGAATACTGCAGTTCTTGCAAGAAACATTTTTGCTGTCCCAGTGGTCAGCTGCTCCACATGTTAAACAGAGATCAGGATCACATTCACGTACGGCTAGGTAACAAGGACACTGCTTAGTGTTGCATTGTGCTTTACAACGACATCCAGGAAACCTGTTTTGGCCTACAAAGGAATACATGGAAAACAAAAAGGCAAATATGAGAAATATGCATGGTAAAATTAAGACAATACAGATTATAGCTGATCAGAATATTAAAAAAAATATAACCACTGAGTCTCTGCGTAGGATATTTGAAGTACTGTACATTCTTGATTGTCCTGAACTTCCTACAGTCTTTCTCAGTTCTAAGTCTTAACTAGCCATTAAAGTCAAAAAGAATCTTAAAAGACCCAACTTAAACAGAACATGCACTCCCTTCTCACACTGTTTACTGCTCTTGAAAATACTGTTTGCAGTAGGGACAAACAGCTACTATCAATTTACATGTTGAGAAACAGATTGGTGAAAAAAGTTATAGATAGCTTTTAAAATTGTTACTTACATTCTGAGCTGCACTGACAAAACTTCTCACAGAAGTTTTGAGCAATCACACATGGGCATGAGCTGTCACAAGGCTGACGTGGATGATCACAAGGCTGATAGTTGTAAACATGATTAGATGACCCATCTGAATAAAAATAGCAATATTTTGTAAAGTTGAAAGGTGCAAATAGACAAAATGCAATTCCCTTCACTCTTTAAAGTAGAAATACCCTTTTAGTCCCTTAACTCGCTAAAACAAACAAACAAAAAACCCAAAGCAAACAACAAAAAAACCCAAACCTACAATCAGTGGAAAAAACAAAAAAGGACACCAAACCAGAATTGTAATGGTAATCAGGTGTTCGTCAGCATTAGTTGCTTGCTTCCTAATGCACTTCATTCTTTCCATTACTCATCTGCTTAGAGCATTCAGAGCTGAAAGCTGTCTACTGTGGAAAACTGAACTATGAAACTACAATGGTATAATTTCCTGTGTGAGCAATGTGCTAGAATAACAGTGATAATATTCAAAGTAAATTTGCTTGAAATACCCCAAATCATTCTTATTCTGGAACAACAGTCAACTCTCAACAGATACACTGGCAAAATAATACCTGGGCATTATACCACTGTGCTTTTCCAAGTCAATTTTCTAGTATAGACAAGTCTAAAATCTTGCAGGCAAGGAGTGACTATCAGGGCAAAGTCTAGAGCTTTATCTATAGAGCAGTTAGGAGAATCTGGTGCTGTATAAGTTATATTTGCTGTGAACACTCCTGAGCTTGTCTTGGTTTGCATGTATTTGTAAAAATGCCAAGTTACCAAACAGCAACCAAAGGGGGAGAGAGAAAAATTCATCAATTTGTTGTTAAGAGTCCCTGACATTCTCAATGAATTTTCAGATAGCTACCTCTATAGTAAACTGTTAAAAAAAAAAAAAAAAAAGCTGCTTATTACTGCAGCTCATACTATTAGTACTGTTTGTATTTGTGCTTCAATGAGGCCGTCCTGAAAAGATTATAAATTCAGCCTCCTTCCCTTTTTATTGAATTATACAGAGATCTTCCTAACACTTACATAAACTAAACAGAATCTTTTGTCCCTTCTGTATCTGTAATAAGAGCTTACTTTTTTCTTTTTAATCCCCCATGATCTCTAGCTCCCCATGGAATGTATATAATGGCCTAACATTAAAAAAAAGAAAAAAAAGCAAAACAAAAAACCCCACAAAACAAAACCAAAAAAACCCAACCAAAAAACAATAGTAGGATCTTAAAAGTTCAGGACATAAATTGAATGGAAAGATGCTAACCCTTTTTCAGCTGTATCTTTCTGCAATGAGCAGCCCACAACCTGCAAAAACACAAAACAAACACAAGAAGGTTGACAGGAACTCCTCCTGTAGTGGGCTGCGAGAGGTAGCTCCATCTTGCACCCACACTTGGATCAAAATGGGCAAGTTTCTGCTAACATGAACAATCTACTAAGTGTATAGAAGTCAGACGTGGTTGCAGCAGAACCACCCTGTCCCGGGCTCCTGGAGCTGACAAAAGCAGCCCTGCAGGCTATTCCCTGCCTTCCCCCCCTCCTCACAAGGCCGCACTCCTCTGGTGGCAGGACTGTACAAAGAGCCACCCCCCACCCAGCCCAGGCTTAGATTCAGGTGGCCTTTAAGGAAAACTGGCAAAAAGGAGGCTGCCAGAGCTGCTTCCAGCAGGCAGAGGTAGCGGCAGAAGGAAGAACGTGCAACTGCAGATCTGCAGCAGCACGGCCGAACAGAGGAGCRAAAAGTCTGCCAGCCGCTTGCTTCACGGGCCCTGGGCCCAGCCCACCCTGGTACTCCCCAACCCGTCTTGCCCAGAGGCTGCCCACTATCTGCTGGGCGCCGAGCACAGGACAACAGGAGATTGCGTCTGTCCGACACAGCCATGTTGACACAACCTCAGTGTTTCTGCTGGTTGGACAGACTTTTCGCCATCTCGTTCTCACTGTTGACGCTGTGCTAATCCTTTTCCCTTGTACTTCTTCAAACTCTGTATTTGTCTATTATGTCCTTCAGTGTCCTCTCTCCCTTTCCTTAGCTTTCCAGTTAGCTTATTCCTTTCTATGCAAACATGCTCTTTGCAATTTTATTTTTTTAATAACATGCTTTTAGTTATCATAACATAGCTCACTATACTTGCAAGTTAATGATTACCCCTTTTATTTTCTATGCATTTCAGATTGCAACCTCTTCAGGCAGGGCCTGTCTACTATTCCATGAATTGCAGTATCAGGCACAATTGAGCAAGAGCATCTGTCTGGCCTTTAGGTGCCGCACACAGACTTACTCTATTTCAATAAGCTTAAAATGAAAGTCAAAATCAATGGTTTTAATTTTTCTTCCAAGCTGGGGTACAATTTTATGCATTTTAGTTAGCACTTAAAGTCACCTAAACCTAATAAAATTTTTTAAATTATTTGGAGTGAAGAATTTCAAAGTTTTTACTTCTCAGGGTTTGTTAGGATGTCACATAGCAATATTAAAAGTAAGGGGGCACCCCCCCCATTCTGTGGCCAAATAACTATTAAATATGCTGCTAACTTCAGCTAGCAACCTCTCTTTCTATGCAGATTTATTATTACAACTGGTCCAAAATACTAGTGAATACACATGCTTAAAAAACCTCAGCACAGAATACTCTTCTGTATTCTGCACTGCTTTTCAACAAATACAACACTCAAAAGTTTGCATTCCAAAAAAGTAACTTCTGCTGTATATATTCAAACAGGAATTTTTAGCTACTACTTTCTTTTGTACATGCATTATATCAATTTCTATTTTAACTGAATAATGCCCCCCCCCAACACACACAAAACTGCTTTAGGTAAACATAAACCAGATTCTCTGTGTAATTGCCATTTCAAAGCCTTACAGTTGCCCTTCGTGTTAAGTACTCTACAGCTAGCTTCCTTTCAAGCTTTTGAAGGAACCCCCTATGAGATAGAAAACCACCAAGGCAGACCTGTCCAGGTAACTGTGAGAATGGGGGGGTAAGGGTACAAACCCAAGGACTTTATCAGAACTACAAAACACTCTAATAAATAGATGACATTCTTATGAAGAGTGGCTCACTCCAGAGTAAAAAGATACCGACATGTATTTATGAATTATGAGACATTGATTCTCTGTAAGAAAAGGCTTCCCATGTAACTGAAAGAACAAGTGTAATTTTAACTTAAATTACTCTAATGCACATCAAACTTTTTATTTTGTCTGTCTGGTATTTGGCAAATGTAACATAGACAATACTTTTCAACATCACTTCTTTCATATAAGCTTGTCTCTCAGCCCAAGATAATAATGGCCTACTAGCATACCAAACCCTTAAAAGCTTTCTGTGGATGAACTCCTTAATACACCATTTCATTAGCAGAGAGCCAATTAATATGAACATGCTTTGAGTTAAGCACTATCCTAATACTTCAAAACAAAATGCTAGTTGCTGACTAGTTGCCAGCTGGGACTTTTGGGTTTCTATGGCAATTGCCTTAGAAAATTATAGACTGTATTGACAAGGTGACCTGAATATGACAAAATTACTCTCATCAACAAAAAGTTCAGCATACAAACAACTCAAACTTACAGAAAAATAAATACAGAAGTCACAATGACTATAATCAGCTTAGCCAGTCTTGTAGCAGAGACGGGTGTCGTCAGAGGAAGACACCTTGGCATGAAAGGAATAGGAGACGTACAGTGTAACCAGGGATTAAGGAGAAAATGACAGACGACAACGTGCAGCAAGTTGCCCAGTGCTGACCAATTAGCAAGAAGAGGAAGTTTGATGAGCACAATCAAATACTACAGTAACAGTCTTGTAACGTTCAAAACCTGCCAGAAAGCTCTGCAGTTTCCCTTGCGCTATTACACAAGGCTGAGGCCTGAATGAGTACATCAGATGTGGGAAAAGGGATTTTGCTGTGCTACCTGCCCTGTAATCTCCTATCTCAACCAGAAACACAAGGCCTCAAGCGACAGAAAGCAAATATTCCAACTACTTACTACTTGCTCCGATGCAGAAATCTCCTAATTTAAAGGCAGCCTGAAAATACGGAGAAATTTCAAATGTTTCCAAAGAAGAGACAGAAGGTTACGCCAGAAAGTTGAGAAAGCATTTGAGTCTAGGCTTCAGAARAAAGCAAATTGGAAATTCAGTGGCAGATTTCCAAGCAAGCAGGTGGATTTGTACATCTGGTTCCTGACATCTGCATGAGAGCCAGCTTAAAAAAAAAAAGTTCCACAAGCACTATGTCAGAAGCTGTCAAAAATACCATTCTCCTCTGCTAACAACCTACTAGGTGTTGCCAGTGTTTTTAGAAAGTACTGGTATCAGCTAATGAGACAGCAGAGATGCATACTTTGGAAGAAATTACTAGCTTTTTTTTTTTTTTTTTTTTTTCTTCTCTCTTATAAAGGCACAGGGATACTGTGATAGGACTGGAAATTCAAAATACATGACAGTTATGCAAACATATGTGGCTAAATCTTTGCGGTGTTTGATTTTCTGGCATCACTCAAATAGAGACTTATTTAAAGTCTCCTAGAACATACACTCCACCTTCCTTCTAGGTGGCATACAAGAATATTTGTGCCAAGGCATCAGAAACATCTTTGCCAAACAATGGTGAGTCTTTAATCCATTTCTAAAGGCACCAGGAATACTAGGCAAAAATCATATACGCTAATCAAATATATACAGTGAACAGTAATCTAGGGGAGGGCAGGGACAGCAGGAGGAGAATGAGAAAACAGAGAAAAGGAAAATACTTTCACAATAAAGTCTTTACTATATAAACTCACATCTGAATGGGGGAGAAGGGAAGAAAACCAAGAAAAAAAACAAAACAAAACATTTTTTCAGCATTACACGGGACTACTAGTGATAATGATCCTTACCAATCCAGAGAAGGGTATACTGACTATTTAAAGCAAATAAAATTCAGCTCCTAGCAATGGAAGAAAATGTAAATAAAAGAATTAACAAGTACAGAAGTATTTTCCTTCCAGCATATGCTCATGCTTTTTTAAATTGACAGAATTCTTTCTTTATTCAGCTGCTTCTATTTGCTGCTTCCTATACAAAGCACTTCTTCCTCCAGCAAAATAAAGTTTTTATGGACTGCCAGGTTAGATGTTGATATATCCTAGGACAGACCCCGACAGATACTGATCTCCAGAAAAAAAAAAAAAAAAAAAAGGACATGGTAGGGAGGGAGAGAATATCTTTTACTAACAAGTACTTTTACTAGTGCTGTCAGCAAGTTGCTTGGTATGCCTATATAGGTACCCCAAGATGGTATGGGAAACACTAGAAGGGAGCAAGCAGCGATTCACCTAACAATGACAGTCCCACTGGCAAGAGGATGTCTGTCATTCTGTAATACTACCTAGATGCTCAGAAAGAAATTGAACAAAAAGTCCTATAAGAATATGTGTTATCAAATCAGTTAGAAAAGGCTGTCATTTGAGCCCTCTGCTGCTGCTGCTTTTCTTTTCAGCGAATGCTGCTTTTCCTTAATTGCTGCCACGTGTGTGTGTGTCAGGGAAACCTGCGAACCAGTGAGTCCCCTGCAATGAAAAAGTCCCAACAGGAGACAAGAGCTTTCTGGCTCTGGGGCTGGATTTACTCTAGCAGCAAGTAAATTCGGATTGGACTCAGTATAAGAAACAGAGGAAGACTTCCAGCTTTTTTCCCCAATCACTAGTTGCGCAACGTCTTTAGAGAGCGCTCAGATTACGCTATGACATAGAAGGGCTAAAAGGTTGTTCTTTTTTTTTTTTTTTTTTTTTTTTTTAAGACTGCTGCACAGAGAAGAACAGAGACAGCTTGATCACCATGCACACATGTGATACAAGGCATTTCAGAACCAAGCTGCTGACATCTAAGTTATGTCAGTAGCTAGTAAGAACAAAAGAAAATTTAAAACCTCAAATACTGATATATGCTTGTTTAAAAACAAAACAAGAAAACCCACACAAATAAAAAATCCTCCAAAAAACCATCAACCTGGTAACCATATAATCCATTTCAGCTTCAAAATACATGTTTCAGCCTTTCACTCACAATTTTCAAGTAGATGTAGTGGCACTATTTTTTATAGTAATTTCCCTGAATCTAAAAGAAAGCTAACTCCCAAGTGAAAATTCCAAACTTGCAGTGTGGCTAATAACTCCAGTTTTAAACAGCCAAGCCCACAAAATGCCCACAAACTTGAAAGCTATGCCAAAAGCATTTAATCAACAGTTTTGCCCAGAACAAACAGAACCTCTTCCAAATGCTCACTGAATATTTTCCCAACTCTATCAGTTGCTTCTATGCTACAAAGAATTATATTTCACTTGAACAGTAGTTTTTGGAACCAGTATCAGGAATTTCACTAAGCCTGGAAGTAATTAAACCTAGAGAAGCAAGAAGAATTACTGGGAAAAGAACTGGAAGAAAGAAGTTGGGGGGTAGGGAATGAAGATATGGAAATTTCAGGGGAGAAATAGGAAATGTTGTAGAAAAAAAAAAAAGTGTACTTATTGCTTCCAGAAAGAAATGCTCTTCTTGCTAATTTTCGGTCAGTTATTTATCCCTTATTTTCTTATCCCCTGAGAATAAAAATAATCATAGTACAGAGCTGTCACATTTGTCAAACCTCAGGATTCTCAAAGAAAAATTCATTACATTCATGGACAGGAACCACTAAGTTTAAAATTTTGACAGAAATAGTTTTAGATGGGCTTTTTGGCTCCAAGAAAGGCTTTTTGATCTTAATTACAGCTTCTCTTTAAACAAGGAAGAAGATAAAGCATCCCAAGATTTTTGAGCTGGGAATTTAGTAATCTGCTAACCTGGTTCTTCACCTGAAATTCTAGCTGATAATGAAGCTGAGGTCCTTGTCCATGTAGTAAGGAATTGTTTCTCTTTAAAAATGAGGCAATCTTAGTTTGCTATAACACTTTTGCTTTCTGATCATTTGAATTTTTTAATAGAATACTTTCCACCATTAAAAAAAATATATGTTTTAATTTGCAAAATACCATACACAACCCCTATTTAATCCAATTACAATGCTTGTAAATTTAATACTTATTGCTGCAAACTAAATCATACTGCAATGTCTTGAATGTTATAACCAATTGTGTAGAGTATTCCTAATCTAACCTTAGTTTGAATATTTGCAGCAATAAACTATAAGAATCTGCTAACAAGAATCTGGCTGTTTTACAGGTTAAAAAGAAGGGGGAGGGGAGAGAAGTAGTGTTATACTTGCCTACCTAGGAGCTTTTTGGCCCAAAACCAAAACCCACATTGCTGCAAATTATTTTTGAAAAGAAAAGGAGAAAAGTCCTATGACTTTCCCTTCAAAATACGTTATGTTCTTAATTACTGCTGGTCCACTGTCTCTCCAGTGTATTATTACGTTTAATGCTAAGGTTATTTAGCAACAGATTTACCTGTGTTTCCTCTTCTTCTTTCTGGGAGGAGTATCAACATCTTCAGCAGGGACTGGAGCAATAATACTAGATTCCTTTACTCTAAACTCATACACCTAACAAGAGATACCATAATACATCCACGATAAATCTCTCGCTGGCAGAAAGTTACTCATTTTCTAAGTTAGTACGATTTCCTCCAATCAGCGTCTTACAGATTATATCCAGTCATAGTCCCCTTCCTACATATTTAAAGTTGATTTTTTTGTCATTTAAGAACAGATAGTCTAATTTAAATCTTATGTAAATTTAATTTAAAAACAGATTTAAAACTAACTTTTATACATTTGTGGAGTGAATTCTGGATGACAGCATTCTTGGGAAAACCAAGACGATTAATAAATTTTCTCTTTTAGTATTTAATATTAGTATTTATATGCTTCCCTCCAGCTTTGAAAGTAAAATACTATCATTCTTAGTAAGTAACTTCGCTTCTTACCTGCCTGCATGTTTTGGTCCCAATCAGTCTGGCAATTGCACAGAAGTTGTCATAGTAAGTGCCAATAAGAACTCTAAACATTGAGGCTTCAGCACCACTCCATTCCACATTCTCTGGAGGCTCAATATTTGGCTTCATCTTTATTGGTGTTTGACACCTAGAATTTGCTTCTGTAATAAGCAATTATTGAGATTATGGGTCAAAGTAAGGCTTTGTTCCAAAAACTTTCCACATCCCTTGAAATTGTCAAATTACTAACCTGTCCAATTGCAATGTATAAAAATAAAATGTATAAAAATAAAATGTATAAAAATAAAATGTATAAAAATAAAATAAACAAGTATTTTATAAAGTGCCACAACAGAAGCAGTAACTTTCGCATAGCTCTTGCGGGTATTAAAATGACACAATGTCACCTCTACACATAATCAAGAGACAATATGGAACTTTTGTTATAGGGTTCTATTTGATTAATATAATTATTCTGTCTTTTCACTGAGTTCCATACATTTCAAAAACAGGGTTTCTAAGATGGTGTGGCTCAACTTTGATTCCTCTATTTAAGCACTGCACCATTGACTTAGCCATACCAGAAGAACTGGATGTTTCATCTTTCTTTTCTTCTTCTTCTTTATCATTATTTTCTCCTCCAGTTTCAGTTCCAGCTTCTCTGTCACTATCTGTGTCTTTTGATTCCAATACATTTATTGTCGGTGTACTGGGTCTGCTGGTGTTATTTGGAAGTCTCCCCCTTCGACGGCCACCTGGGCGCTTTGGTGGTGTCTTTATACGCTCAGCTGTCAGGGCAGCTGCAAACTCCTTTGCGCCTTCCTAAATACAAAACACTATGATTTTCAGTACAAGAGTTTAAAATTTTTTTCACCTATGGTCAGAGGTTTGGGGAGAACAGGTTCTAGGTGCATACTGTAGAAGTTTGCATTATTCTACAAGTGAATCGTACACATGAATTCCAGTTAGTGTCCTCTAGCATTTATTCAAGTTGTTTTTAAGAGTTTCTGCATGTACAGGTGTTTTTAATTAAATCATGAACATGAATACTTTCAATGCTATAATGAATAAATCTACTTTTTAAAAGTGTTTACGCTAGTATTTCAGTTCCACTCATTTTGGCTGGCAAGTGAAAAAATAATTCAGTAGTAAGTTTTCATCTTCCTTGATGAAAAAAACAAAGATTTCCCAAACAAAATACCCTTCGAAGTACAAGAGCTCTTCTTGCACAGGGCACCTAAACCGTACATATTCTGCATTTTTCAAAATGCAATCAGTGGTAATCTGCTTTCTAGTGAAAAAGGGTATGATAATGTGTAGTGAGTTTGGACTGGAAAATTAGATACTTAGTTTCTCACACCAGAAAAATTTAGAAGAGGTATGGGAGAGATTCAGAAGTATATTAGTAAGAGCTTCCCACTTTCCATTATCATTTCTTAAGCACACAAATACTGGATGGAATCCTCCTTCTGTTAACTAAAGCTTTCCAGTCTTCAGTTAAGATATAACTTACAAGATAACTAAATATGTAAGACCCTGTTTTCACCTAGATTGGACACAATGACCTACAAATATCTTGGACTACACTTAATAGAGTTAAAAATTACTCAGCTTCCTACTTAGACTTTCATTTGATGACTGGAAGTTAGCAATTCTTTTGCAAAAAGCTGAACACACCATATTTGGCTTCAAGTGGCTCACAGCTATATTCTTCACATTCAAAAATGCAGCATGTCCTAATACCAAGTATAGTTTGCTATTCTATAAGGTAACACTGCTTCAGTGAATTCTCACAGTCCACTTGAAATTATCTTACCAGATGCTGATAACAATGCGGTCCACAAGGTTTATTATCTAGTGCTGTTTCTGTATTCTTTCGTTTGTAAGTATTAGGAGTTGCGTGGAATGCTGTAGAATCAAAATATTGCACTTGTAAGTCTTAAAATAGAAGAATGCATTAGATATCTCATCTCAAACAGCATCCAAGAAACAAAGCTTACCTTTTTTTTTTAACCAAATTTTACCAAAAGCAGCACAAAAATGATAAAAACTGGAAAAAGAGTAAAATAAATCCCAACTAGTGGCATTTGACTTACCATTTAAATACACACAGAAAGCAGGTGAATAAGTTTTGCATATGCCCATTTACATCAGTAAAGATGATTATCACATTTGTTTCATACATCAAGGAAGATTTCATAGATCTCCCTTCCCAAACAGAACAAATTTTACTACTATCATTGAGTTAAACAAAATTATTCAGAGTTTCTCCTATTAACACTTCTCTTTCAACCTCTAAGATTTGGTTATTCAATTTCTATCTTGTAAAAAAAAAAAAAAAAAAAAAGCAACTCTACAGACCTTGTCAAGGCAATGGATCCAATTTTCATTTGCACTAGTGAGAACAGCACATTAGCATTTTTACTTTAAAAAAAGTTACCAGCACCCCAGGCAAGCTGACAGGCTGTAAGAGTACAGTTCACCTTCCCCAGTTGCAAGGTAAAATGGGTTAGCACCTAGCAGCCGCTATGGATCAGAACCACCACAGTAAGTCTGCAACTTGCAGAAAACTATCCATTGCTATTTACGCTCATGTACCCTGATGACTTCTTTCAGAGCTTAAGTTGTATAATGGTGACTTAGAACGGAGCAGAAGTAGGTATGTTACAGATGTAACATGCACACCTTTACAGTAGCATCACAGGATAGCAGTGTTACAAATACCCAACCATTCCCTTCACCAGAAGTTGTCTCTACCAGCTCTTCCCTCTCAAAAACTCTCTGCCTCCCAACAGGATGGTTTCAGAGAGACTGACCTTCCTGTTTTTGCTGGAAGCCTTGAGTACTCTAAGTACCTACTACCTTACTAACCAAAGTCTGGGAAACTTGCAGCTAGACTGCCACTGGAACACATGTTCTCAAATCACATAAAGAGCTTTCTCTTCCTTCTTATAAAGGAAGAGAAGATGGTATTCTTATAAATACCATCCTTAGTTTTCTGCAATTCTCTTTTTTAATTAGTTCTCCATGCTCAAAGAAACAGTGTGTGCGTGTGTGTACATTTTTTAAAGCAGTTCTAAGACATCATCAGAAGTATTATTTAATATTCCTACTGTTCTTATAAACTGAAGAGGGGTGGAGAAGAACAAGAGGAGAGAAAGAAAAGGAAAAATAAAAAGGAAGAGAGAGACTCCTCTTAACTCCATAAGCATAATCTAGTCAACACCTCTGTCTATGATCTGGGCCAGAACTTGTCTGAGTGAAGGGAGAGGATGCTTGGGGGGGGGGGGGGGGGGGGGGGGGGGGGGGGGGGGGGGGGGGGGGGGGGGGGGGGGGGGGGGGGGGGGGGGGGATGAAGCAGAGAAAAGCCCTCCAGAGCAATATCCAGTAAAACTAGAAAGAATAGCAAGAAACCAGACATTATTCTCCAATAGGTATTACAACAGAATATGAAAAGCAAATCTTTATATGTATTAGTAATTTCATCTACTGGTATACTTTTAATTAAGTTGTAGCTAATGCTCTAGTATATTCATTGAATTCAGCGCTCTGTTACCTATGTATACACAAAATGTTAAACAAAGACTAATGTGGAGACTGAACTAAGATAATGGGGGGGAGGGTGGGACTGTTAAAATTCATAAATTGTAATGATGTTATGAGAGAACCACTAGCCTTTATTTAATCTCTAGCATATACTTTGTTGTTAAGAAAAAAAAATAGCTGCCACAAAAGAATTTTGCCTCACAGTTATGACTTTGGTAATGTTCACATTTCTATTTAGTATAGCAATAGTTTGGTAACATTAACTACCTTCAAGCAGAAAGGGCAAACATTTAAAAAGCAACCAATCTGAATACAAAAGACTGTACATCAGATCTCAGCAACAAGCAATGTATTTCCACTGTGAATATCTGATACTCTCCTGCCTAAGGATATATCACTAGCCCAAATACCAGACAAGGAAAGAATAATCTGAACTTTCAACAATACCAGGAACCCTGCAACGCTAGAACAAAGGCCAATTTTTCTGCTACTATTATTCAGTGTCACTCTATAGATTTCAGCAGGATACCACAATTTTACATTTTCCATGATTCAATGACCTACTCAATTTAAAATAAAATCCCTTTAAACTCAGAAATGTATAGAACTCATTTTTGAACCAGACTGTTACCAATAAACACTTTTTTCCCTTAAATGTGGTAACAGTGGTATAAACAACTGTGAGGGAGAAAAATGGAGAGAACACTCAAGGTGGAGTGGGGGTGGGGGGAACGGGACCTAGTGCCAGTTGCCTGTTTCGTAATGCTCCATGAAAGCCTAAGAGATGCCTGTCTGAAAAAATCTAATTCCCAAGCACTGTAGAAATTTTTATGCTGCAGTTTTATCACATTATAAACCCTAAATAACTCCTTAAGGTTATATTTTTCAACATTCAGTGAATAGAAAGTGCTAATGTTCAAACTGAAAGAACAAATCCCTCCCGTCTGATGCATATTAATCCATAAAGGCCATTCTTTATAAACACATTCTTTATTAAGAAAACACATGTGAACAAAATCACATCTTTCTCCTTCAACTTAAATAAACTACCAGCTTTTCCTACTCTTCATATTCCTAGATTCTACACAGGTTTCTCATTTTAATAGTCCACCAAGTTTTTAAGGTTGTACTTCTTTAGTGCAGTTCTTTTCTTTTTAAGGAACATTTTTTAGCTGTTACAAGCAGAGCTCACATATGTCCTCATGGACAAAGTTTTTAAAAGCAAATCTCATTTCAGCAATCTGGTTTGCAATGTAGCTCCACAAGCATTTGTTTTGGCACCAGTAGTGGTAGTAGCTTTCTAAGAGGGCTTCTCTGATGAAGCCACTGCATCTTGGAACCCTCACTGCATGCTCCCCTCCCATAATGAAAGGTGTGGTGGAAACCAAGTCATAAATTCTACAATTTTATGCTTGCATTAGTGACAACAGCACATGGGAATCTCCAGGAAGCAATGCGTTCCGAGGCTTGCTGAGCATCTGTAAAGTGCTGGACCCACGCGCACACACACAAACACACACACAGACACACACAAAAAGAGACTGTGAATAGATATAAATGCATTACTAATCAAATGTTGCATCACTTTATTACATGTAATTAAATGTAATACACAAATATGTGCATTACAGTTTATAAATCTGAAAACACAGTGAAGCTTCCATTTACCATGTCTGGGCATATAGATATGTAAAAATCAATTACAAGCAAAAAGAGGAGCATAATTTATGCATATTGTTGCTATTAGTACTCTTTCCTCTCTTGCCCCTCATTCCAGTTAAGAGCCTTTATGTGGTATGTGACTCATGTTTCATACATCCTTGATGTGTTCATATGTTCTGTAGATAAAATATGTTAAAAAAAATAAAGAAATCTTACAACTTAATGTTGAAGTATTCCACCTTTTCCTAATTTTTAAGAAATAGTGAGGGGAAGGACCCCCCCACCCCCAGAAGTGAGGGGGAAGGTAGGTTTTTCAACATGACATCTTTTCATTTGCACAGAATACCATTTTATTCATCCAAGTTATTTCTCATAACTGTTTTATCCTCTCTTCATACCATAAAGAATATGGTTTTGCAGCAATACAGAAAAACACAATAAAAGCATTTGCAAGCCATGATCCTCAGACTGCTCTAATGTGCAGAAAGAAAAACTATTTTTGTTACATATCAGCTTCAGATGCAAACATTTCTCTCAAATTCTTTTGTGGGAGGTCCTAAAATCAGTGCTATTTTTAAAAAATTTGTTTTTCTTTAGACTAGGAAATATTTAGTTTGTAATGCAATGAAACCTGTCAACATCTGACTTCAAAAAAAAAAAAGAGAGAGAGAGAGAGAGAGAGAGAGAGAGGGAGATGCCTCAGAAAAATGCTATGCCTGGTATTTATTCTCAAAGCCTTATCTTATATTGGACTATTTTAAAACACTCAACACAGTATAGTACTGACAACTATAGCCAGAATATATCAAAATTGTGCTCAGTATTTGGAGGCTTGCTACAAAAGAAAGTACCAAGAAGAAAACTACGCTTGTATAGCTCTATTATGAGTGTTTCAAACATCAGTAGCAAGTTTTTTCAAAAGGGAAGATTTTGAAGAATTTCCTAAATAACTGTACTCCATATTTCTTAAGCACTAAGCTTAAGCACTAAGCACTAAACACTAAGCATGTGTTCTGTCTTTGCTTTGCCTTGTGATTTGTCACCTGTATCGTATCCCCAGTGGGCTCCATTCTCTTATTTTTCCTCATATGAAGCACACAGGCAATAGTTTAGCCTGAAATGTATATTTGCTTCACAGTCAAGCTATTTGGGAAATTCTCCCTACCTGGTATTTTTCCTTCTTCTAAATTCTTTGTTAGTCCAGACACTTAGGCATAATTCCTTGCTGTCAGCAAATGAAGTCAGTACACAAGTTTTTTCAGAAATGTCATCACCTGCACATAAAGGGATTGCCAGCTCATCAAGGCGATGTGACATGTTAAAAGTTTAATGATAATTTTTTCAATATTTAACTCAAATTTTCTAGAATAAAGATCTGAAACTACATAAAATAAGGCTAATCTTAACAAAAAGGGAATCTAAGTGGGGGCATTACAAAGTCAAAAATAGGACTAAAAGAATCCCTGTGTTTTTTATTCTCTATGCCTCATCCAGAGATTTGGGACTCAAATTAGAAATCCAATTGCTGTAGCCAACCATATTTTACCAAGACAATTCATCCACAACGTCATCTGTAGAAGCCAGGACATCATCCTGCAGTACTTGGCAATTGCATGAAGTAGAACATAGGGGTAACTGATTAGGTTGCTAACAGGAGCATATCAACTTTGTTTAAAAGATAGTCATGTTGTTGCAGAGACACTGAAAACTGCTAGTGCAGCCTTCTGATTACTAATGTAGTTTTTTTCTTGATGAGTTGCTTATTCCCAGCAATAAATTTGGTGGATTTGGACTAATAGTCTGGAAACTTCACAGAAAGTGAAGAGGTCATACAACTGAATTTCTCAGTTCTTAACAGATAAATTCCTAGCTCTAGTTCCACTCAAACGATACAGTTCTAGGGGTTTTTTTGGTGTTACTACAGATAAAAACAGAAAGAAGTGATGCATCCAGAGCAGTAACCAGTCATATCAGAGGTGGGATTTGGATATGCGTTCAGGGAACAGTGACTGAAGCATCAGTTTGCTAAATTCAGTGTCCAGTCTGGAGGCTTCATAAATAAACTACCTAGTGAATGTGTGAATAAAGCTTCAAGAGATCTCTTTGCAGCTATCAAATACGTTTTCATCAGTGACATTGCACATGCTGCATGAGCTGTCATGAACAGCATAACAATTACAAGTTATTTCACACTCTGTCTTGAAACAAAGGTGCATTTAAACTGTCTCCTCAGCAAAAGCATGGTTTTTTTTTTTCATTCTTTCCACTATGGCCCCCAAAACCTGAAAAGATTGCTTGGTTAGTCCTTTTTAACTAGAAGGCATGACTTAAAAAGGAGCCTTGGACACAGACCACTTTGGAAAGAACACTGTCTCAGTTAAGGGACTTAACAAAAATCACCAGCAGCAAGAACTTAGGCAATCTTTAAGAATAGAGACTGTTTTCCATCTGAAGACAGTGAATAGAGAGAAAGAGAGCACAATACTTTTGGCTCAAAGGATGCTGCTACTGTGAGGGCTGAGGTCCCATAGCAGATTAGTGACATGACTCTGGACTGTATCACTGGTTGGCTCTTGCACTTAAAGCATGGCAAAATGAACACTATCAACCAGTCCTCTGCAGCATTAAAAAGTCTCGCAGAGTTGGTCCCTCAAAGCTATAGAGTGACAATGTCAGGCTCCCCAAAGTAAGAGACACATCGTGTGGTCCACGGACCTCTTCAGTTCTACTTCTAAGCACCTGCAGAAGGTGACTAGGAAAGGTAAATCCATATAAGCTACATTAAGTAATCAAAT
Source organism: Apteryx rowi (assembly GCF_003343035.1). NCBI lineage: Eukaryota > Metazoa > Chordata > Aves > Apterygiformes > Apterygidae > Apteryx > Apteryx rowi. Next base: position 69,715 of record NW_020450474.1, on the reverse strand, counting down.
ATATGTGTATTTTTAAAGAAGCCTCCACCGTAAAACTCTCAGGAGTTTATTAAAACAAACAAACACACACTAAGAAAAATGGCTAAAACCACTGCTCCAGAAGCCTTAAAAAAAAATTCTGGGGTGCTACTGAAAAAAATGCATTTTAAGTCTGAGCAATGCCTTCTTGTTGATATAAAAAACAAAATCTTTTTAAAGAAGGAACACTGGACTGGCATGCAAGTTCCCTGGTAAACTATCATGAGCATCAAGAACTCCTGAAAACAACACCAGACTAATGGTTTTGCCAAGAGATGGCATACAGCTTTGCTCCCCTGTCCTACAGATGAAGACCGACTACAGAGTACTTCCTTGGAATGAGTCATCGAGACAAAGATGCTTTTAACAATATATACAGCTTCACAGGACAATGTTGAAGCTGGCTGGTCAAGGCAGCAGCTCTACCTCCAGAAAAATCTTTCTTTTCTTAAACATTATTGACAGATAAGAGCTTTTTTGTTTGTATTTTCAAGCAAGGGCTGTCAGCAGAATGTAGGTAAGAAACGACACTAACTGATCTAACTCAAAAAGCTACAAGTACTAAAGAAACTAGAAACAGGAAAAGCTTTTTTCCCCTACAAGCACAACTCCAATTCCTCCTCAAACTGAAAGGCAACTAAGGGAGAGTAAAAAGCAGCAGCACCTGTGTAAAGCCTTCAGTGTAAAATACAAGTACAGGCAGAATGCATGCATGCTGAATGAATAGCTGCTGACAAAGCACAAATACTTCCAAATAAGCAACATGCCTGCACACTCACTGCGGAACATGCACACGAGCCATTAAGACAGAAAATTAATTTGAAATGGAGGAGATCATAGTATTGAACTGCAAGTCTAAACCATTTTGTATTCAACTGTTAGGCTCCCCTTTACATTTGACTTAGTTCTCAGAGACAGAATTGTCTCAAATAGTACTTCAGAATCTCTCTTCGTGTTTTTAATGGAAACTAACATCCTTGCTAACACTCTTGTTAACTACTTCCTCCAAAAGAATGGGGCAACATGAAAGGTAATTCAATGGAAAGGCTATTACACTTTCTAAAACTGAACTGTCTGAAACAATTCCTCTTCAAATCACCGCAGAGAAGTGAAGTGGTTAGAAAGTAACTGGGGGGGAGGGGGGGGGAAATAAAACTTCGTGGATATTCAGTTTCTCTGCTGAAAACGAAGCAAGTCTGAAGAATGACCAGATATTTTTATGGAGAAATATATTCTATTCTCAGTTTCTCTGCACAAACTGCAGAAGTGTAACATAGAAGACAAGGTAGTTTTCTTGCAAGAATATATAAAAAAAAAAAGTAACATCAGGTTGGTCCAAACCAAAAATTCTATGGGAATTCCCAAAAGTGAAAAGGATATCAAACTACCCCAAACAGAGACATTCAATTTCTTGAGACACAATATTCACTACAAAATGATGTTGACATACATAAGTTTATTTTGTGAACTTTAGCAGATATTAGCACTTTTATTTTTTATTCTCTGTGTTCCACGTTATGGCACTTTTATGTTTCCTGAATACCAAAAAGCAAGAGATGTACAAGCATACTACAATTGTACTTACGATGTAAGAAGCAATCATATTTAAAACAGCGCCTACAGAAGAGCGTGTGAAAGGAGTGGAGGCTCTGTTCCCTCTGAACAGATTTAGCATTTGGTCCATCTATGTTTGGTGTGCATTCAGGAGGAAGAGCTCCTGGAAGCTGCTGCTCTGTGAGTTCTTTGTATCTTGAAAGAAATAAATGGAAGTTACTTATTCAATATAATAAAAAAAAAGTAATTTTTGACTGCAGCATCACTCCACATTTTCAGTAACAAATGAAAAATATGTAAGAATTATGTGTCTGCTAGAAAGGTAACAATATGTTCATCAGCATCACTCATTGACATGACAAGTTATTAATTCCATACTCATTAACACAAATATAAAATTGTTAGGAAAGATGGCATTTACTTTCTAGAACCTCATCTACTCATTTATATTACTCACCAACCCCCAAAGGAGACTTTTGTAAGAGCAGCTTTTACTTTCCCACCTCAAAAGAGTGACATGCATTATTAAGCACCCACAAGCACCCACATTTTGATAGTTTGCAAGGAAGGATAATGCAACCCCTCTTTATTGTCTGATTCGGTTGGAAGGAACAGTCTCTTTAGTCTTGCCTGAAGTAGCCAATTTCCTTCAAGTATCAGTTGCTTATCAACTGCCATGAAACCTAGAAGCAGGGAGGGCCACTCCTGATCATCAAATATTTAACGAAGTCAAGAAATCTGTGCTTCATAATGCAACACAACAATACATCCTAGAAGAAATCCTTTCTTACTTTTCTTTCAGTTCTTCTGCTGTACCCTTGTCTGGAAACATTGAGGAAATGGCTTCAAATATCTTGTCGGAAGGAAATTTCCGAGGTGGGTGGCTTTCTTTCTCTGTCAAAGAAGCAAAAAATTTGGAAAACAAAAAAAATTATATTTCTGCTCCTTTTCTACTTCAAGGAGGTGTTGAGAGAAAGGGGAACTTCTCCAAAATCCTAATAAAAAAAGAAACAAAAGGTTTTTATTTCTAAATTACAGAGAACTTGCATTAAACTGCTTAAAGTGATCTTTCCTGCTGACAGAATTGCACTTGTAAGATTTGGTCAAACCATTATTTCACCAGCAGATGGAGATGGCAATTCAGAACTTTGCCTACTTCGGGATAATATTATTCTACTTTCTGAGCAGTACAAAAGCATTTATTAGATACCTTACTCATTTTTGAGCATTTGACTGTCTCAGTATGCAGAGAAACATAAATTGGCAACAGCACTTTTCATAACAATCTTTATGCAAATCTTGAACTAACTGGCAAAGGAAATGATGAAGAAAATGATGCAACTTTGGATCTGAAAACTATCAAGCAGAAAGGTTTGAGCAAATTTCATTTATCGAGTGAGTAAAGAAAAGGTTTTTTTGTCTTGATTTTAAAGTCTGCAGACAGACATACCCATCCCGTTACCTTCCCGATCTTTTTGCTTGTCATCTCTTTCATCAGGATTGTCATCTCCATCATCATCATCTTCATCATCACTATATTGACCAAGTGCATTGACCAGCTCAACAAATATTTCATCATTGATAAATCCACATTCTGAAATTCAGCAAAATTGGGAGTGAACAGAAAAGCACAATGTGTACATGAATTATTTTTAATACTCCCTACACTTGAGTTTAAAAATACTCAGTATTTGACTTTTAGACTGATAACTGGGAAGGCAGCTTGTTGAATTTTTTAGGTTCCTGACTCTCGATTCTTCATACCAGCAGACAAGAATAAACCTCTCTTCCTTACAAGGAAAATAAAAAAGGGACTAAAATTACTAGCAAGACTATTTAAGAGACTTTGGCCAGATTAAGCCAGTCAGGTATTGCAGGCAAACATACTATGAAGCTATCCTTCTTGGGGAACTAAAGAATCCTCACATGGATCTTTGGTTTGTAGTTCTATACTATCCAATTCCTCATTATAGATCCCACTGGCAAGGTGATAAAAGAGTTCAGTTATATGCAACAAATTCAAGAGAAAACTGAAGGATATAATGCTGCATATCTGCTCATTAGCTCAGATTCTGCTGMGAAATTCAGAGGGCAGCACAGACAGACAAAAGGCATTTCTGCAGGGAAGAAAAACTGTAGTTAATGTTGACAGAAAGCAACTGCTGTTATTTATTTAAAAAAAAAAAAAAGCGTGTGGGKGGGAATGGAGAACTGTGTAGGGAATGCAGTGCTTATCACCACCCTTTTGAACCCGGAGGGAGTCAGGTGTCAGACTGTAACTTTTAGGAAGCCAATAGATATATTGCTTCATAGACAATGGAAACAGGCACGTACTTCATTAAGATGTTTTAAACAGAACAGTAACTATCTTTAAATAGAATAGTAATATAGACACACAGGTTAGTATGAATTTCTCTTCCCAAAGCACAATTTACAATTTTGCCTCCTACATGGGAATTCCGAATTCCTCTGAATTACAGATTCCCACAGCATTTAGATTTGGTTACATCCACATAAGAATACTAGTTTTTGGGAAAACAAAAAACCTCTTTCTACTTTAGATAAATAGTTATGAAGGACCCATAATAACAGTAATTGCTACCATAAACTTGAGACTTGAGACAGTTAAATGATTCTAGCTTTTTAATTTTCTTTTAATAATAACTTAATCAGTAGTAGAACACGTTTATTAATAAGTCATTATCTTGACCTAACAAGTTCTCTGGGTGTCAGAGAACAAGTACATCTGTAAAAATAATCAAAGGCAAAAAAAGCCATGACTTTGCTCATGAAATAAAAAGGCACCAGCTATCCTCAGGACATTAATAACAAGACTAGTGGAAGGCAGAGATTAGCATTTACTATTGAATCACAGGCTTAACTTTCATGAGCAGCACACAATTTACTCAAAACATAGCTCCCTTTTTCCATCATTCCATTATATTCCAGGAATATAATCAATAAGGAATTTGCAAGAAACAATTACCCCTCCTCAAAAAGAAAAAAAAAAAG
>NW_020450474.1:37435-65031 GCF_003343035.1 Apteryx rowi | reverse complement strand
GGGGAATGCAACGAAAGAGTTGCTTATTCATGGAGACCTTAGCAAACTCGAAGAGGCAGATGATATCACATGTAGTACAACTCCCACACAAAAGAGGAAAAATACCCCTGTGAAACACCATACAATATACCAACAGAAGGGTACAACTTTCCTCAGGTTTGTCTTAAGAGGAGGAAGTTATAAATATCCAATCATCTGTGATAACCAGTGAAAAAAAATTATTTCCACCATAAAAAGGCAAGGAAAAATCTACACATTATTCTTATTATTTATTCTGTCAAAATTTTTTCTGTCAAATCACATTCGTAAGTGTTGTCATCAGAGTTCCACATTCTTCTCCTGCCACTTTCCACTAGGTGGAGTACACTAAGGGACATGACATTATTATATTCCAGAGCTCTGAACATAAAATTGAAGACCAAGAACTTCTCCATGTAAAACCTAGCCATTATGATGAGCCACTTTATGTTCTTGTGGGGGTGTGTGTGGGGGACATTAACATTAAATTTCTCCATACTACTACTTTAATACTTTGCAGCCTTTTGAAAATGCAAAGCAATATATTTAAATAAGGAAGACTGTTATATCCAATGTTTACAWAGTATAGGGATTCTACAGATAGCAGTATAACACACAACCATCAGGCCTTACAAAACAAAATCGAAATTAAATCGCAATTATTTGTATATGAAGAAGGGATTAGTATACCTGAGTGTTTGGGCTCACCTCTGTCTCCATGCACTTTTCCATCATAGTTCTTGATCAGTTCTTCAATAAAGGTACCATCCTGGTCAAGCACTTCATCCCCCATATATGGAATGTTATGCAAAACAGTTTCATCCTCTACCTAGTAACAATGTTTACAATTACAACAGGGGAGCGTTCCTCAAATAATTTGTAAGGTGTGTCTTCATTTGACCATTTCAGCATTACTATTTTCACAATCTACAAGTGGCTAGTTATCACACTTAACAAACAGGTTTCACTGCTATAGCACATTATCACAATTAAATAAATAAATAAAACAAGCCCCTGATCTTTGTTTAGCAACTTTTTGCACTAGTGGTGACCAGCTCAAGATACTGACTCTAGCTACCACCATTAAGGAGGTGTTTGTATAAAGCTTTTACTATTGAAACACAGTAAGCTACCTAGCCTTGGGAAGTGTTCGTTTGATTGTAAGTTCTGTCTCCCTTCCTTGCTTCTCTTCCACTGTAACGTGCGATAGAAATCACTTTTTCATTCCTTTGCTAGAGATGAGAAAATATGATGCAAAAAAATCAAATACAAAAAGGTTCTAAATCCAAATAGTCTAAACAGCAAGCATGGAAATATGCCACACACTACTTAATCTGAACTCCTTTGCAATTTTATTTTGTCTCTCTATAGACTAGATGTCTAATACTCCAATATCCTATCAGTATATCCTATCCAATATCCTAAAGTATAAAAAGCATAAAAAGGTGCAGAAGAAATGTTTTACAGGTACTGATAAAACCAGTTGTTTTAAATCTCTTTGCTAAGATTATTTCCATCATAACCGTGTCAGCAAAGGCTATCCTATACAAAATGCCATGAAAGAACTTTGTTATAAGCTAAGCTTTTCAAATAAATCAAATACCTATATCAGAAATCTATCTTTAGGGCTTGTACACACAGGGAAACTAATCAGAAGGACAAGATACGCTCCAGTGGCTATATAAGATCACCATTATGTATAGACACTATCTCAGGAGTAAGTTCTCTTTACTCCATAAGGATTATTATTCTACTCAAGGTATGTTGGTCAGTTGTCTTTATTACATAGATACATTAATATCCCTCAGAAAACATTTCTCATTACACTAAGTATATGCTCTCTAAAGTAAATTTGCATTTGTTAAATGCTATACAATATAATAGATCACCTGAATTAAGTAGAACTGGGTTTTCAAGATACTGAGATTCAATGAGGTCAGAGGTTTAGTTTGTAATTTAACTAGTAATTATTTGATTTGGGGGAATTGAGCCTTGTTATTGACACCAAAAAGATAAAGGTGTAACTGGCAACAAATGTATTGACGTTTTAGTTCTAAAATTAAAACACTCCCTTTTCACCAAATATTTCTCCCTCCATCTTTTTTTTAAACTTACCATAAAATTCTGTTGAAGGGGAGACCAAGAATACATTATAGGCACAGAAGCAACAGCATTGAGAGTCTTTAGGGGGATGACTTGTTTAGGAAAATCTATGTCACTGGTAACAGAGCACTGAAATAAGAGGTTGAAATTACACTTATAATAGCAACAACAACATCAACAGATGAACACTCTACAGCATACAAAATTCAAACTGTTTGTCAAAATTAAACTTATCTGCCTCCTAAAAATGCATCTTTTTTTAGGGAATAACAGTAAAAATAGGTTTAACAGGCAAAAAGAGGCAAGAATTATTTTTTCAATAACTTTGTTAATAGAGCATGGTGGTTTTTTTCCCCCACTATATATAATGATGCACATGTAAATAGCTGTAACAGATTCATAGTCTTCTCCTCAGACTATCCAGCCTGCAATACAGATCATGTTTKTTACCTCAAAACAGATTTAGTACCTGTTGCTGCTACACTGGTGTTGAGTGTATTTACTCAAGACATCAGAGAGGCAGCTGAATTCCCCTGGTTTTAGAACAATACACTGTAGAAACCACATAAATTTTATGTTAAAATAAATAAATTATACTTTACTGTCAGCTAGACATCTTTTGGGAATAGATGCTCCAAATGTCTTGTTGACTCCTGTCCTCTTTCCCTGTTATTATCTGCTTATCTTTATCTTATCCTCAAACTTTTGATTATACTTACTGTTTACAAAAACCAGAGGAAAAGTGAAAATTAACTCCTAATAGACAGCTCTGRACATGTCAGTGAGTTTTTAGCTATGGGAATGTATTTGGAGACTCAGAGGTTTATACAGCCTCCAAAAGATAAACATGCCATAGAAATACAGACACCTTTTCTCAATTACTTGGACAGCAGTATGAAGAATTCTGAAAAAGTTACAAACAAAAGCAGATAGGAACATACACAGCCAGGAAACGTATGACAAGATTTGGAGGCAGGTAAAACAAAGTTTAGAACAGCTATCATAGCTACCTGAAAGGAAAAAAGGAAGTGGAGACAAAAGATCTTTCTCCTTTCCAGAAGGGAAAGATGAACAGAGCTTCACATTTCTAAAGAAATACACAAAGTAATGTAACAAACAGTATACAGAGACAGTACCCTGGTAGAATGACAAAAGTCAGACTTTTTTTTTCTAGCTGCAGGCAATAAAGTTAGTTTTCTGCTGTGTATATCAATACCAAAGACACCGTAATACTTTATAACCATCTCAGGTTAACACTGAATTTTCTAGCTAGCAGCCATCTAGAAGATTTTTCATGCATTTTTAGAGAAAAATGAAAAGTAAAATAAACAAATATTTATTTTATCTTTGGAACTAGAAGTCTCAGACTGACAAATAAGCTATGTCAAGATGACTCAACTGTTTGGTACTAAATCTCAGATACGTTCCCCACTTGCTTTGCTTTGGAGCTCAGCTTGATGTTCATTAGCCCAGCACAGTACATGTTAAAGTCTCTGGTTGTTGCTGACCAGATTAGCCAATGGGAGTAACTGAAAACCTATACAGAGAAAGAGCTACATCACCAGTGAGACCCTACAGTCTTTACCAAACACATGAAGGTTTTCATAAAACCCTTTCATCAGGTAGCTCAAATTCTAGTCAATGTCCCACACAACTCTGAAGAAATTCAACACATTAACAAAAAGATTTTAAAAAATTCTTTTAAAACCCCCACCACTTCTGTCTCACTTCTCATACTTTAAATTATGGCAATGTTAAAATCAAGCACTAAAATTCTTCTGATTCATGACACGGACTGGATTTGAATGAGATAATTAGTGATGTGCTTCATCAGTTCAGACAGAAAATTAACATAAAAGAATGCTGAATTCAGCTACCAAAAAAGAAAGCAGTATGTTCAAAATCTAACTCTGCTCGTGTGATATGATTATTATCAAAAAAACTAAAAGTACCTGCGTCACTTATTACAGAGTATTATAAAAAGTTCTGATGCTACAGTATGTGTGTGATATTTGGACAAACATATGCACATACATATATACATGTAAAGGTGTGCATAAGTAATTGTGTATTCAATCATGTTTAAAAGAAAATGCTCTGGCAAAAGTACCTTCCTGCTTAGATTTGAACACACATGCACACAAACACACCTGCGTGTAACACCCCCCCACCCCCCAGTTTCCCTTGAAAACGTTAGGAGATGAAAAAAGAGAAGTCTAACAAACTTCCTTGAAGATTTTTTTTAACCTATTCATTGTAATGTCTTTCTATATTCATCCTACTGAGAAGAGTTAGCTCTTCATATTATTACACGTCAAACATCCTTGAACTGGCTCAGTTTGGAGAAGTGTCTAACAGAGCAGTTGAGAAACAATATAAATTAACCTGGGCTGAAAGCACAGAGTTGGACAGACTTCAACCACTATCCAAGCTACCTACACAAAAGCCAGTTTAGGCATTCAAACCGCACTGCAATCAGGGAAGTGATTTTTTACAACTCTAGTGTCCAATTTGAATGCGCAACATAGGGGATTCACCAACTCAATTAATTCCTTTTAGAATTTATGTGGGTAAAAGGCCAATTAGTATAAAGACGACTTGGTCTAATGGTTATGTTCACAACTTTCATGTGTTTTAATTCAATAGAAACCAAACTATCTCTTCATATGCACCATTGGGAGTTAACTGCAACAGGAGTGAGATCAGACTAAATATCTCTGAGACAAAGAGATTTGAGAAAAAGCTACTTAGCAATGATTGAAATATTTTCAGAAGTAAATGCTGTTTCAGTTCTGTGTGTAGTCCAAAGCTAGATAGGCTGCTATTTATTTATTACTTTCCAGAAGTCATCTGATGGAAGTAAATAATAAATAATTCCTTTAAGAAACTCACAAGAAAAATATTTAGCCATCAAGTCACATCATGCAGAAAACAAAAACAAAATCCAAAAAACAACAGAAGCATCAAACAAACAGCCAACTTTCCAGCAATAGAACAAAAACGTGCTGACAACCTTGTAATTGGAATTACCACAACACATGTTAACCAACCTCCCTGGTCCCGCGCAATGAGCTCACAGAAGTCATGATGTGTACAGGCTGTATCCTACGTTGTTTCCATTCTTGATTTAAGATCTCAGTTCTTTCCAGTATCTTCTGACGATTAGAATTAAACATACTCTAAAAATTAAACACAGATTTTTAACTATTACAAATAAATCACACCTGCTAACCTCTTAAAGCATTGTAACATTTACTGAAAAGCTAAGCATGAATGGAGAAGATGAAAGGAATGTGCTCAAAACTGAACCATTCTAATTTTGTTTAAATGCTGATCAGCCTCAGTATCTTTCATTATTCCCTTCTTTGACTCTAAACGTGTTTTCATGTTTAAAGACTTACAGGTTTCGCCATACTTACTCTCCAAAATCTCTGCTGATATTCAGCATCTCTGATTAAATTGGATATAAGTGTAGTGTTAGGTATCACACCTGCTTATAAGGCCACAGAATTAAAACCAGTTTTCAGTACATTAACAAAATATTTCATGAAAATGTTATCATAGGTGCTAACTGCAGGACAACTTAGAGAGTCACACCAACTCATACTTCAGAAGAAAATCCTTTTTGATAACAGTTTTTAAACTAAAGAACCAAAAGACAGCATACCTTTACTTCATCTGCACGTCGGAACCTCTTGAGCTGCCTTAGTCTCATGTATTCCGATTTCACACGTTTTCGCCAACAAATTGGTCCTTTCTCAGATTTTCTTCCGGTTTGACCCATGATTATCCTACAAGTGACAACAGCATGTTAACAGTATGAATTCTGACCTCTCTACTCACAGTGCAAGTTAGAATGAGAACAGGCAGGATAGAGACATTCCTTTAATACCAATCAGACACTTGCAATATGGTCCCAATTAAAAAAAATGGAAAAAAAGCATACTTGAGTGATAGACACTGAAAAAAATAATTTTAATTACAAGTCAGTGGGATCATTCACACACTTTGCCTTAAGCACCTCTAGTAGCTGTATACAGAAAGATAATGGATTTAAAAAGGCGAAGAACAAGTCAGGATTCCCACTGGAAAGAGACATGTTGGCTTAAAACCTTACAGGCAGTCTTGTAAATTAACTTCCGGACAACTATGTTTAAGGCAGACAAAAACCTTTTCTTCCTCACAGGGTTTGCCATCTTCAGACAAATACCAACCCCTACACTAGGCTTCTAGACTAGATTTCAAGTGGAGAGAGGTRGCCCTAGCACAACCCTCCCAGCCAGTCACTCAAGCTCCAAAAAGATCTACAAATTCTACCATACATACATAGTTTCAGAACAGTTAGAATAGGAGACCTACATCCTCACTCTTGGTCTCTCTTCCCTCCCCCCTCCTTCTCTTTTCTAATAAAAGGTACTCTAATAACATCCAAACTGTCCAGTTGGAGACAAATAGGACACAGATTCCACTTCTACTAGCCATCCTTCTAGTACAAGTGCTTCATTTTTATTTTTTTCAGGACTGTTGGCAATTAAGTTGTACTTTTATAATATAACCCAAATGCTTTGCTAGAATATGCCCATCTGCTCAGCATTTTTCAGAATGAAGGACCGTATGCTACAACAATGCTGGCAATGACTATTTTGACAGCATCCTGAAACAAAACCACTACATCAAAGATTGGCTTCTTCTCAAGAGCTGCACTGTAACAACCCACAGTATTTCACTGAATAACTTGAAATAGCATTCATGATAGCCATCACGGACTGTAAGGTTTAAAAGCCCAGTTGTCCAACAGTAATACATTCTCAAACAAGCATAATCAATTTGAGCAAAATTAATTCTAGGCCTTATAATTATAAAGATAAGTAAATGTGAACAGAGAAAGCAATTTGCTGTCTTCTTCAGGACAGAGTAAAACGTTCAGTGCTACCTTGCCACCATTGCTCCTTGACAGTCATGAAGACAATTTTATCCAAGTTATTGAAAGTTCTTTGCTGTGGTAGACAGAGGTCTATTTTCAACAGTTTTGTGTAATAACTTTTCTTAGATCTGATTTGAGTTCTACCTGACTTTATGATGATCTTGAGAAGGAAATCCATGCAACCTGTTTATTCTCATGACTAGATCTTCATTTATATTCAACAAAAGGTAACAGCAGTCTATGAGAGCCTGAAATCCATTTTTATGCAAGACACATTAAATTATTATACTTTATCAGTAAGTTTGGGAGGAGGGGGTTCATTTTCATACTAACAACAGTGTTTCCAACCCAAATCATAGCAAGTATCCTATCAGGAAAAAAGGTAAGGCATATAAATAAGTTTTGCATTATGCCCTAGTGCCTAACTAGTCAAAAGGAGAAGATGGAGATCCAGCAGGGGGAGTTAAATCTAGAGCAAAAATGCCAAACATAGTCACTCCACTTCCATGCCCCCAGGCAGCAAGTAGAATCTACACCTTTATTTCATTTGCCACAATACAAGCAATTATAGGAGAAAGAGATTAAAAAAAAATAAAATAAAATAAATCCCAGACCACTAGTGTTAGAGCACTGTAAAGAGAAACTGCTTCAAAATGTACCATGATATTGATTAGAGGACAGCATAAAAGCATTGTGAAGTACAGCAAATACATAATACGCTATACTAAGCAAAGCAAAAACATGGAAAAACATTCCATTCAGTGGAAATAAATTATACATAGATTAAATATCACTAAATGACAGAAAGATAAAAATCTCAATTTTTAAATACAGAGCATCAAAATCATCTTGGTCAGGTTCAGCCACAAGACATGGAAAAAGTATCAATGAATTCAAAAGACAAATGAAACCTCAACTGACATTACCAAATTAGCATAACCCATAAAAACAAAGCATGGATTGTGTTCACTTACTAATACTGCATCAAACGCAGCCCTTTTTATCCTTGTTTCCTGGAGAATAACAAACAACACAAGCTGGAAAAAGCTTTCTTAACTAAAATTAAATTGCCAGATAAGCCCCACTCATCAAAATCGGAGATCTATTTGGAAACCATGTATAATTCGATTAACAAAAAAAATGAAACAATTCCCATCCTTGTTTCATACAACTGAAACATAGCTTCAGAAGACCCTGCAAACAAGGTTCTAAGACTTGAGAGAAGTAAATCCCACCTAGTATACAAATCAAATCTATTCAACTATTCGCTCACAAACATCACTGTTACCTGAAGTGCTAAAATAGTAAGAAAAATAACACTTTACAGGAAGACAAATACTTCCTTTTAAAACAGTGCAACTTCTGCACATTCAGCTCACTCATCTGAAAAAATATGCAACTTAGCAGCTGAACATAGTGTAAGAGGAGAATGTTCCTGCATCAGGGCACAATACAACTAATTTAATCTTCGAGGCACTCAATAACAAGTCAGAAAAGACAAAAGAGTACTGTTTATGCAAAGTTATAACAAAAAAAGCTATTCATCTGTTCTAGATAAAATAACAGTGTCAATGTGCAAAGATCAATGGGCAGTGCATAGAGTTAAGTACGTACAGAACAAATTAGAAAAGGCCTTTTTACACAATCAGTCCCTAGGAAGACAAACAACACTGAGTGGAAAGGAAACATACACATATACATGCTATAAAAAATTATAGCTAAGAAAAGAAATAAAATGTCATGAAGGTGTTTGTATAATACTAATTCCCCCAAACCCTGAAAATTTATCAATGAATGTTCTTTTTAGAAGCAGTCTTCCAAACCAAGTGAACTATATTTGCATGTTTCTGGGCAGCTGCACACCATGGAAGAAGATTTACTGTGTTGTAACACATGTATTGTTGTAACAGGTTAATTCTTTTTCTATCCCTAATCTCAGAATAAAGTATGAGAAAAACAATGGGGAATGGGGGGGAACTTGTAGAGGACACAGGAAAACATTAAATCTCACAGCATGATTGATCCATCATATTAGGACTATAACCAAAAGCCACTTACAATCCTAAAGCCAATTAAGAACTTGGCCCAAAAACTATACATCTAGAAAACTTTATTTGAGAAACTGGGATAAAAAGTAGCATAAACAAGGACAGCCTATGCTGAGTCAGGAATGGAGGAGGCAAAAATGGGACAGAAAGATCAGCTCTTACAGAAAGGTGCTGGACACTACCTCCATCCCTGGAAGGAAAAGTGATTTGGAGAATTAAAAGATTGTGAGGAAACATCAACATAAACTCAATCTCTGGTGGCAAATTAAGTACTGTATATACTGTACTGGTGCATTAGCATTAATACCTGGCTGTAAGAAAGACCCTTCCCAAACAGCATTCTTCAATCATTTCTGCTGTTCACATTCATAAGTGCTCTGAGCTGTAAATAACTACATAGCTTTCACCCTGCTAAATAATAAAAAAAGGCCTATACATATTTCCATTAAGGCACGTTGTACCGGACTTGCAGCTAGGAGTGCAAAGCAGAAAAGCTAGTGGATTATAAGATCTATTTGTCAGAACTAGTCCACTTTTGATATAAAAATAAAATTTCAAGATATTCCTTACAGTAGCAAAGTTGCTTAAGCAATATATCTAAATACAGTTAAGCCTGTCTTATAAGAACAAGACAATATAATGTTAAACAGTTTCAACTTAGCAAATGAAAACATGATACTGAACCATCTTAGCACAGCCTCCAGGTCGTGTCCCTCTCTGTTCTTATTCCCCCTTCTGAATTCTGCTACCGATTTCCATCGTTTTAAAATCTTCTTTCTTACTTGTATCATCCCCTTTGTACAAACAGCCTACAGAAACCATGTAAGATCTCATCCTGAGAACACCTATCCAAAAGCAAGCAACTATGCAGTCAATTCAAATATTATGGACAAATTTTCTCTAAATTGGATAGTAGAGAGAAAGCGTAACTCTAAAGCAGTTATGCTGCTTCTAGAATAAACTCTAAAGCAGTCACACTGCTTATGGAAAAGGTTTACCTCCTGAAGTACAGAATGACTTCCTTGCAATACCTTGAGTTAACCTTGCCTAACCTTCATACTAAGGAGGGAGACCCTGCCAAAACTCCCTGCACCCTTTTGCCAGATGCTGCACTGGGTACCATTGGGAAATGTGGTGAGACACTTCCCTGGTCCCCACTCCCCAACCCAGTTGATTCTAGAGTCAACCTGGTACATCAAGGACTGCTGAACTGTCCATTCCAGACAGGGCAATCATCCTGATACCATGGAAAGCCAGGAGTTTCCACTTCAACACAAGAAAACACTTCTTTACTGTGAGAGTGGTTGAACTCTGAAACAGGTTGCCCAGAGACGTTGTAGAGTCTCCACCCTTGGAGATATTCAGAACCTGACTGGACACAGTCCCGGGCAGCCTGCTCCAGTTGACCACGGCTTGAGCAGAGTGGTTGGACCAGACAATCTCCAGATGTCCCTGCTAACTCCAACTATTCTGAGATGTATGTGCCACACTTAAATGCAAAGGTTTAATATCTACCTAATTCCCCAAGTTACAGAGATTTCACAGTATATCTACGTGCATGGGACATTACCTTTGTCCTCTCATTAGGTATAATTAAAGAGTACCATCAAATACACTAAAAATGAACAAAAATAATCCCCCTTTTTGACCAATCAGTAGTTTTAACTATGGTGTTACGAGTGAGACATACTCAACCTACCTAAACATTGATTAAAAAAAACCCTACAAGAACAAAACATAGCTGTTCCTTTTAGTTTCCATTCATGCTTATGTATCTGGAAATGGAAAATAACAAAAAAAGGCAGGGTCCTAGTGTGTGCATGCTTGTTTTTTTGAATAAACTCTGCTAAGAATTTCCTAATGATGTTATGGACAAGATCCATATGCTTTACAACAAGTGTTAGAGACACTGAACGCTTTTGAGCTTAAATCAGTCAACTACTTATTTTCAGTAGCCAAAGTGTGTACACTACAACTAATAAAAGTTCTCAAGGAGAGACAATGAAGTGTAGAAAAACAGCTGTTCAAATTGTTATTGTTTTGCCTACAAAATACAGAAATAGCCTTATTTAAAAACAATGTCCTATTTTTCTTTGATCATTTTGGTAATATCCATCAGCAACAGACAAGTACACAGATAATTCTCTAAATTAGACAATCTATTCAAACAGTCATATTGCTGTCAAATACTTTAAGTTCCTTTGGCTACCCTGCCAAATTTTGGAAGAAATTTGAAATGAGATTTTCTGAAATGGAAAGCATGGGAGAATAAATGAAGGAGTCTGCTCTTTTAGAAGGATACTATTAATTTGTAATTATACTTAATATTATACAATATTTTAAGCTGCAACAAAACTACATTTTTATTTTTAAATACTACCAGAAAGAAATTCTAAGTAGAAGAAACATAATGTGCACAGTGCAACTTCTCAGTTCTTATTTGTCAATGATTCTACATTCAAAAAGTTATTTATATACTTTATATATACACACACATGATACTCTAGTGCCAAAGAGCACTCTTAACAAACAATTTCAACATTTCCAGGGAGAGGAAAATAAAAGACGGGGGGAGCATAAAACCCCAAAGAGAAACTGCATATGCAATCTGGTACAAACTGAATAATAAAATAACTCATCATGTTTTCTTGCTTAGAGCAATGAAGGAGTAAAATAATTCAGATGGGGGGGGGGGGAAAATGACACGCTACTTCTACTTCCCATAAAGCCAAATGTGAATGCTTCCACACTTGCTTCTCAGAACCTCCAATTCTAAGGGAACTTACTTAACTGCACAGCACTGCTCAGTGAACTACACTATTCAGCTTCTAGATCTGTTCTAGCTTGCAGTTAACCTCTGCCCTGTAAGCATGCCCACAGCTCTGTAAACACAGTGATGCACTTCCACTAAGTTCTCTGGACTGGAAGCACTGGAAAGCTCAGAGCATACATCTGAGCTGACTTCATGAACTGTCACTTCAGATGCCATAAACTTCTTGTCTTACATTCAATAGTACACAACGAAGGTACAATTCCAAGTACTTTCCTCAGCAGCAATGGCATCTTACTATGAGTCCATCCTTCTAAACTTTTTATTCCCATCCCAGTACTGCCCTTTGAGCTGCATCCATTCCACTTCTTGCAAGGATGCATGCTAAGCAGGATCAAACTGACCTACAATAAATAAAAACTTGTTTTGTTGTTATTTTTTTCTAAAGTGCTAATCAGTTTGATGATGCCATCCACAACTGTGGCTTCACAAACACTTGCACACAACTCTGAAGCAGGGAGGAATTGTTATGAATTCAGACCAACACCAAGGAGAAACAACAGTGCATGAAATTACACCATAAACTGGTACAGGTTTTTATACACAGGTTTGTTCTGGGATGGCAGACCTGCACTTGAACTGTACACTGTTATGAGATCCAGACAGCAGGAATGTCCCTGAGCATATGTAACTTCAGTAATGGAGAAATGATTGTATATTAAACTCTATCTGAATTCATCATTGAACTTCTTTAGGCATCTATAAACCTTGGGTTTTAGTTTAAAAAAAGCAAAACCCTCTTGTATGCTTTTCCTCAAATGAAAAATGATGGTTTTGGTTTGGACAACAGAATTTAGGACAACTTTCATACTCATCAGCTTACATTAAACATCAACCCCCCCCCCTCCAGAATTTTAGCAAGAGAAGGGAAGAAGAATTAACAAGATTTTTCCATAAATCTCTCTTCCCAATCAATACTTGCTAAAAACACTGAAAAAGATGATAATTTGCAAGTATCAAAAATCAATACATTCAAGTTAGACCTAACGGGTCTTAATTTTCCCAAACCATCAAATAAATTCAACTCAAATGATCTTCATGTGCTACAGGATTTTGCATGGCACATAGTAACAACATAGTATATAAATACTACTGAACAGTTTTTCAACTGCAGTTAGGCATTTTTTGGCTATGTTGAACTAAAATTTATTATTTAGAAATTTGGAAATTTATTTTTAGTATTTTACTTCATGCACTCTAAATGCAAAACAAGACAATATGCTTCTTGATCCTACTCTAAAACCCTCTAGAGTATGCAGTTTCCTATAGACTTATTATACTTATCAAGCACCTGAAAATAAACTATTAATAGAACACATATGTATTGCCAGATTTCAAAAACTGACTGAAAGTTTATTATTAATTACTGCTGTAATCTGCCAAGCAAATATCAGACTACTTTATTTATCCCAAACTTGTTAACAATGTGCAGAGATCCAAGAAAATCTATGGTCAAGAAGCACTATTATTCTCTTGGGCTAAGGAAGAAAAAAAAAAACAAAAAAAACTGTTCCCTGCTGCAATTTCAGAGCTGCTCACTATTTCCACATTAAGTCATGCAAGTTAAGGGAAAAAAATGACACTCCTGGCACCCAAAAGCCTTTTTTCACCTGTGCTATCAGCAGACACACTAAAAACATGCTTAAAAGTTTTGTAGTTGCTTGTTCCTCTACTTTTTGGATTTTCTAAAGAAAAAGAAACCCATAGCACTTTTTCAAACTTCTCTGCATAAAATAGCACATTCTCATTTCCATGGGAAGAAAAATATTTCCAAGGCCACCGTCAGCCTGTGTATTTCAGACACCAAGCCAGACTGACTAACAAAATCTCTGTCTCTGAAATACMACAGCATAAGAGAGATTACCGAAGTTTATTATTAATAAATACTTCATTACAAATAAACAGCTACAGCACATTCGGTCTTTACAGAATTAGGCATATACAGATAGATGGGAGTAAGATGTAGTATGTTTTTTTTACTGTTGTATATTAYAGAAAGGTGGTATTATAGGTTTACAGTGTAGTTGAACCTCTTTTTAACCAAGAAATTACTAAAAATACTTACGTATACTTTAATTTTTACATAAAGTTGTATTATTCCATATGCTGAAGTTCTATATCATTAGGAATCTTTAAATTTAGAGAGAAATCTTACATCAAATGCTACCACCAAGTTAAACTGTCTTCCACAGTCTGAGCATTTGGTGTCAGTTTTACCAGAAAAAGACATCATCTGTCTTCAATATCAACATCCCCTGGCCACTCATTTCCACCTCTGCTCTATCTCTTCTATTGTGAGGGCTTAAGTACTATGATTCTGTTTAGCAAACTAGGTCAGGAAAAAAATCTGGCCAAACAGCCCCMAAAATAAACATGTTTAGTTTTTAAATACTATTCTTCAACAAAATCAGTTCCACAAGCCAGTTTGTTCAGCAGCCACATGAATTCTTGAGTCAACACAAGGGAAGGGGCAAGACTGGGGCAGGAACAAGAGGCAAATAATTGTAATTAGAGATGGCAGGAGTTTAAGCGAGCCCTGCCTCCAATAGAAGTGTTTCTCAAGCCATATCTTTTCTCTACCACTCAGTTTTACCAGTGCATAAAATTCTTCTCACCAGCTGGAAACAGGAGACATTTACTAATCCACCCAYGCCAGCTTTGCCGCTCTTCAGTCAGATAAATGCCAACAGGCTTGTATTGGCCTACACAGACTTAACCTATACTGAGCTCTCTTTGACAATATCTAAAAGAAATTCATGAATGTAGGCTATGTAGGTAACTCAAAACAGCTCATCTGCCCTTCCTCACCCAGACAGGCTTCAGTAGTTGTGCATGACTTTAATTAATATAACACTCATGACCAACTCTAAAGAGATTCTATGATCTGCAAGAATATTCTTGAGTACTCAAAAGATGGAAACTGCTAGACAAGCTATTGTCAAAGAATGAGCTATTAATTTTGACAGACCCGCTGCAAGGAGAAGAAACATCAACAGCTTCGGATGCACGAACCATAACCTTGAACTAAGGAGGAATGTCTGTGTTCCAAAGTGATGCCCAAATCTCAGAAAACTTTTTCTTCCTCCCCCTCAAGCTAGGGGAAGACCTCTAGCTCACAAGTAGAATTAAAAGCCTGCTTTTCATTGCAGCGTGAGCAACAACCACATCCAAGAYAATTTAGTGCCAGTCCTAACACCAATACAGACTGATGACAGTTGCAGAGCTTCCAGTTAGTCTGGCAGCACCAAAAGCAGGTGGTCTGCTGCTGCTATAAATAGGCATACTTTTATTGTGAGCAGTCTCATCAAAATTAAGCTCCTATTTACTGTAATACATTTGATTATATGCAGTTACTATTTGCAACACAAAATTACATTTTAGTTAGCAGAATCTCTTCAAAAGCGGCAGTCTGTCACCAATTTTTTTTCTCTTCGATGTAGCAGTAACTTAAAATTTTGCTTCCACTGAAACACGTTTGCCAAATTCACAGCCAGTGCCTTCTCCTCTCCCCTGACACATGCACAATCAGTAGTTACTACTGTATTAACAGCTACCTAACAAAATTTAACTTCGAAGAAGAACACTTTAACTTAACCAAACCTGAACAGCACATTCATTTATTTATTTGCTTTCGGAAGCTGATGACAAATACATCCTATGCTTCCTCTCTTTACTGTCTGTCTATACTACTTCGCATTTCAGATAAAATTAGCATGACAAATACAATAAATGTTATTGTGGTGATCAGTGACATCAAATAAGACCTTTTCTGCCCTCAAAAGAAGCAGATTTTTCTAACTGGCCTGAAAAGCCAGAATGGCTCATGCCATGGCCTCATTAGCACCCAAACTGGCAGGGAAGAGGGCCATGCAACCAGGGACAATGGGGAAGAAAAGCAAAACCTCTGTCAATGTCAGTTAGCTGCTACAGCATCTTAGCTGCTTGCCTTAGACTACAACATGTAAAACATACTATTTACACTGTGTAAGATTTATTTTTATGTTACAAGGCCTTTTACAACCAAGGCAGTTAATTTGGTAAACTCTAATTCTGTGAGAGTAGAGAGATAATATTCTTCCTGCTATCACTGGATCAACTAAAGATTGCTCTGGAAAGATGGTAGTGGGGAAAAAAAAAAAAAAAAACACCCACAAAAATAACCACACACATTCCATGACTTGTCCACATTAAGTTTCCAGTAGAAGACAAGGACAGAAGATGTCTTCAACAAATGAAGAACTAGCACAGGCATGTTCGGTTCAGTTTTGTCTCACATCCCACTATGGCCATTCACAACAACTATATATTCAAACCATCATTACAATGGTTATTTTCAATTTCTTATTATTACAGCAATTCTAAGGCTTCAAGGAACGGTTCTGTCTACTCTTAATAAAATCATCTAGGGATACAACATACAGGGAAATAAATTCCTAAACAGACTTTTTTTTTAGTTTGTATCATGATTTTCTCTGTTTCTGGGCCTTGTCAAAAACTGGAAGAGTCACTTCCAGGATTTCAACCAATACATGAGAGAATTAATTGCCTGAACAGCATGCTTTCTTACACAGATCAGAGCTAAACCCAGATAATCACATGAGTTGAATACTATTCTAGCCCTTCTACTGAGACATGCTAATCTATGCTAAATTAAAGTACATGAAGCAACAGACACAAGTCTCAGCAAGGGATTTTGTTTAGACATAGGGAGAAAGTTCTTCACAATTTGTGCGGTCAAACATAGGAACAGATTAAGCAGAGAGGTTCTAGAATCTCCATTCTTGGAAACATTTAAAAAGTTATATGTTTAAGAGTGGGAGGTTGGATGAGACTACTCCAGGTGTCCCCTCCAACCTAAAACTATTCTGTGAGTCTACATTACATTTCTGAACTGGATACTCCCATTCTTGAAATCAAGGACCACACCGCTGATGCTACGAGTTTGCTTGCCTTTTAAATGTGAATTTAACATTTCAGAAGGTGAAAAGTATCAGCACTGCACTCTAAAAGTCTTGATATCTCAATCAACTATAGGTACAATTTGGAAAATACTACTACTATTAAGGGAACAATGATTTGTGAATGAAAGTGCTTAAAAGCTTAATCAAACTGAACTCTTCAGTTTTGTGTTTAATCATGGTCTGCTCTAATCAGTAAAAACATTTGTTATGTTACACTGTCTCCTTCAACAGTGCCATTAACTAGTTAGTTCACACACTCCTTTCCCACTACAAGCCAGGCTTGTTTGTTCATTTAAAACAGGTCTTCTCTGCTTAACAGCACAGTTGGAACCTTCAGTTCTACCTCTTATAAACCATAATAAAAAAAATGATTAGGAAAGTTATTCTACAATTAAGAATGTAGTCTAACTAGAGTGCAACATACCCTCCATAAACTTGCCAATATGTTAAAAAAAGACGATAAAAGTACTTCACACAACCTTCCTTCTAAAGCTAGACAAAGCACAAGAACATGATTTTTTTCTAAAACTAGAGCACAGACGAAGTTGTAACTTTACAAATTCTGCTTCAAAAGCCAATTATTGACTGCCTAAATTAATCTATCAGGTAGATGGGCTCTTTCACTCAACTCAAAATGAAGTATTTCTGAAGTGTGGAGGAGGCAGCTTGGAGGGAAGGGAGGGGAAAGTTCCAGAAAAGGAAGGATTAGAGAGATGAAGGAAAACATAATAAAAATATACTGGAAGAGAAAGTGGCTGAGAACTTAAAGGTAGACTCTTCCCTATCTTGAAATTAGAGTTCTGCTTCTCCTCCCAACCTTTGTTCCTTTTAAGATGGATTCTCCTCCAAACTTTTACTTTATCATTTAAGTGAATACAACTTTACTTTGCTCTTGGTGTACTTAAGAACAGGAGTTTGATCTTTACCCTGGAACATGAAATACCAGAAACATTCTTCAGATTTCAAATTCATTTCTTTCATTTTTAAGTAGACTTAAAGATTGTCTAGAAGATATCAATAAGCAGGCCAAGGAGCACCCAAGTCATCAGTAAGCTCTTACTCTGTGACCTGCTTTCCCCATAACTGGAGAGGCAGACCTCTTCACTGATTTCTTCCCCAGCACAATGCTCCTCCAGCCTTGTTACTATCCCAGCGGCTCCTGAAGTTAATATCTCCCAACTGATCCTTCAGGATGGTCTCAAGATTATTCAGACATTTTTTCTGAATCCTTTGATCAAGAATTTCAGCGAGAGGTAAAGGTTCAAATCATTTTCCTCTTCTCTACTTCAAAGATTTTTCCACCCTCTTTTAAGATTACCTATGAGGTACTCATCCAGGAGCTTATTTTCACCTTGTCAGCAGTTCATTTTGCTGCTTTCACTTCCAGAATCTTTCCAGTCATCTTGTATTCAGACTTAAGCTACAGCCACTAGCTTCCTTTTGCTGTGTTTGTCAATCTTTATACCTTTAAAAAACATTCAGTAGTTCTGCAAGCACATTACAAGAGCAATTTTTTTTGAAAACCATTGACTTCAATTTTTATTGCAAGTTTTAATGTTGCTCTTCTGTGCATATTCTCATTAAACTGGTCCCTTTCAAATATTTATTAGAAAGAATAATCTTCTGCATCTTGCCCCTCTTTCAAAAGAAGCTTAAAATGTTACCCCTTTGTGGCAAATCCATACTTTGGTCATCATATGCAAGTCTACTGATTAAGTGGCTATCAACCCCCAAACCTGTACACCTCCTTTTCTGTTACAGGCATAGGGACAAGTATCAGTGAACTAACAGTATAGTTTCATGATATACTTAATCCAGCCAAACTACTGGCTGCAGTCAAAACTCACAGTCCACTTCACTCCAATTACTTTTTCATACTGCTTCCTTTTGTGTCCTAGTCTAGAAATCGTGTGACCAGACGCTGAACAAACTTACTAACTGTAATGAGTATTTATTTGTAGCATTATTCTCAAAACTGAAACTAGTTCAAGAGATTACTAAATTACTATAACATAGGCAAGACGTTGTAACTGGGCTAAGCAACGTAATCAGAATTTCCTTCAAATGACTGGCCTTTCTATGAGAACAAGGCTGATGGCATCATTTAGCATACATCCTCTGCAGTAACTTTTGATGCAAATAGCAAACATAAACCAAATGTGACAGAGAGATAGAGATTTAGAGATAATTAAGTCATGTATGTTTTCTGCAACAGATTCACAGAAGAAAGCAAGTGCCCTAGCTCTATGAAAAGCCGCAGTGTAAATTCATGTTTTATTTAAAAAAGTCAGAAAATTCATGAAAAACTAAAACAATTCCTAGGGAGAAACACTACTTCGGACTTCAATTACTGATGTATCAAACATTGCAGATGATTCCTATTCAAGCAGTGCTGTTGCAGTTAACCACAATTTAGAAAACTCACTGACAAATCTGCTCTCTGCTCCATCTGCGTAATGTAATTATGTATGCTAGTTTACAGTAGGTACATTCCTGCATTGCACTCCTAGATCTTGCTGGGGAATGCTCCCATCTTAAATATTATGCCTTCTAACCTTCAGACCAGTTTTCAGATTCGGTAGGACCCCTGTTTCCCTTCCCTTCTAAACTCCTGACCTCTGTTTGTCTTGAGCACAGTATCTACCTTCTTTCACCACTCATTGTTTCTAATCTGGCTTTAACATTTAAATGCATCCCTTCAAATGCAGTTTCCTATTACTGCCCAAATACTGTACCACACAAAAGCTGTTTGGAGAAGCAGAGAGCTTTGACTTCCGAGTTTCACAACTACTTTATGTTGGCACTGCTACAAAAAGAAGCACTTTTACCTGTCACTTGTTCCTGCATCTGTGCTATCCCTTCCCTCAAGACAGCACGAACATTTTTGCARCCAGACAGTGACAGAAGCAAGGAAGTCCTCTGGCTAAGAATAACTACTTCTTTTGACTGGAAGAAAATGAGCATCCAGTCCTGCTGTCCCCATTTAAAGAGAATGCAAAACTATGGCCTTCGACACTCAATGCTTAACTCCTTGTGAAAGCATTTAGTGCCCAAGCCTGCAAATCAATTTCTGGATGTGCTCAATACATACCAAAACTCATATTGCTTGTTTGAGCTGCTTACCTTGCATGGTAAATCACAAAACAGTTCAGTTACTGACACACAAGAGAGGAAGGAAGCCAGTCTTGGTTCTAGTGCTCATAGAACTTGCATTTTCTTCAATCATGATCCCCATCTGATTTTAAGAAATAATAATATGCCTCCAAAAGTATTTTATTTTTCCTTTCTCCACTAATAGTGCATTCACACAGACCATTTCATACTATGTTACTTGAATTTTCTTCAGAAGGAGTTTCTAACAGCATCATAAACTGACCAGGCAGATATTAGAAACCCCAAGCCAAAAAGCTTTCTCTCTTTACCAAAGGGCACAGAGGAGAGAAAGGGAAGAATGAGGAGTCAAGCAGCTCTAGGATATGAAAGAGGAGGAAAGCTTCCTCCACTCCCTTTTCCTTCCTGGAAAAACAGGACAGATCTTAATTTACCTTCTTGCTGTTTTTACCTTAGAATCTTTTATTTGCTGGGCTAGAAACTAAGTAAAGTAACAACCAGCTATTCAAAATCCTTTATCCTGTCAGTATGTTAAAACTCAATGACAACTTTGCAATTAATAGTTTATAAATAACTCAAACCTTCCAGAAGTACTTCAGAAAACTTATCCAAAAGTGTCTGTGGTTCTTAATATCTAAAATAATTAAGGCTAATCAATCTGCTTCAAACATCCAAAAAAAAAAAGAAAAAGAAAAAGAAGAGGGAAAAAAAAAAATCAACTGTTCTTGACAAAATCCTTCAGTCGTCTTTAAAGTTTTCGGCACTAAGTTGATTCAACATAAAGTACCTGAAAAAGATCCAACAACAAAACTGTATAAGAAACCAAACTTATTTCAGATTTTCTACTAGTCAAAGAAGAAGAGGACAGCAGCCTGAGCACTGCCTCTAGCTTTATTTAATTTACCTCATTTTACAGGGAGGGTTTCATTCAGAACATCTATTAGTCAAGAAACAATGATAAAGCTGCTTCTCAGAGTTTCATTTTCTTTAATAAAGGAAAAACAAAATATGAAGTTAGGTTAGTTAATAGCAAACTAAGATTTCAATAGAAATAATTAGATTTCCAATACATTTCCTTCAACCAATACAGGAACAGGACAAAAAACTAATGTAGTATATATTTTTTTTCAGACAGCTGTTAACAGATAAATCTTTACTAGAGTGCTGAATCACTTTGTGTACACAAACCTGTAACTTTTCAAGGTATTCTTCCCTTCAAAAATTAAGATCTTTGTCTATTTCCCTACAGCTTTAGAATTTAGAGAAACAAGATCAGGCATAACATGTAATTACCAAATACCATGTAAGGAATACGCATTTCAATGATAAAATTTCTTAATTCTCAATATTACTTTCTTTCAGAACATTTCAACATTTGATATTTTTAGAAAAACACTGCTTTGGAAATACAAACGATAAGTTTAAGTATTTGTCCACTTCAGGGTGGTACGGAAGGGATGGAGAGATCCTAACGGAGTTATTTAATATTAAAGATCAAACCAAAACAGGCACTAACTGTAATCTACTGAAATCTCACTTCAGTTTGGGCGACATCAGCAAAACACTATGCAGCAGGTAATGCAACTATTTATTTTTACTTGGATATTTGCATGTATAAAAGAGTTTTAACTATATTTGCAGGTATGAGTAAGACTATTTGGATCAAAAACAAATAAAACATTTTAAAATGCCAAACATCAGAACAGCAACAAAAAGCTTCAAGCTTGATTTTGATAATGTTTTTTGCAAGTCATAATTAAAAACATGAATTTCCACATCTCTTACACAAGACCAAGCCTGATTATTTGTCAGGAGAAAGTAAAGATTTAGCCATACAGCTTACATTTTAAATGCATACCTTCAAATTCCTCTTTTCACGCTCATCCATAGAATGCCACAGGATACATTTCGTATCATTTCAAATAAATTAGACAACTCCCACACACATTCCAAACAACCTCTGTTGCCTAACAGCTCCATCTCCTAAAATTTAAAGCTTTTTGATACCCTTGATAAATCTGGCAGAAAGAGTAACACTTGCTGGGAGCACTTATGGCATGCCTACACAGGCAAAATAATTTACGGTGTGAATTTGAAGTGCAGTGACTACCCTAACTTGTTTTGTGGACACACCTATTTTACTCTAAAACAGCCAAAGGTTCTTTAGCTCAAACCACACAGAAACAAACAAACAAACAAACACAAACAAACAAAAAGCCCACTCCACACAGAAAAAAACCCTGCCATGCAAAAATTATTTGGTTCAATAGCTATTCCATACTTATTTCCCTGCATAGGCAAAAAGCCTAAATTTTGAAAGATATTACATTTCCATATATGCAGAAAGCTCATACAAAATTTATTGTAGAACAGTCTGAAAAATTTTGAAGCTTAACGGGTGTTTGGTAGATTTGCCAATGTTCTGAAAAATTCAGCAATGAGCTTCAAATGATGTAAGCAACCAAACTAGTTATTTAGCCAATGCTCATTTTAAAGCGCTCAGAATAACTGGGTCTAACGTATGGTACCCATATCCTCCTATAAAGTATATGAAGATTAATCCAAGAGCACATTATTCTTTTGCATATTTTTTTGCAATATTTTTTCCTTATAAGCAGTATTTAATCCAAAGAGGCTACTTTTCCAGAAGCTTGATTTAAGGAGGAAAATTATTGAGCAACTGATCATCTTAGAAAAAGAAAAACCTTTCAGTGAAAAAAACTCTTCTCCCTTAGGCTATGGAAGAGAACTATGGATAGTTTCAAGGCTTTCGGACAAATTATGCCTCCCAATTTCAAGGTAGCATTTGAACACCAATGGTGGTTAAATAAACCATTTCACTTTTAAGTGTAAAACAACTTCTTCCAATTTCCTCTTCCAAGAGTTAAACAGTAGATCTAACTTTGTAGTAAACACATTAGTAATACCCACTAGATATACAGCACAAACTGGTGGATGCATAGCTGGAAGAAGTCATCTTAAAGGACAGATTTTAAGCTGTCACCAATTATAAATTGTATCATAAAACCAGAGAAAGCATAATAATGCTAAGATTTCAATCCATTTGACATAGTAGAGTTATGCCAGCAAGTCAGATGTCTGCAACATACGTCTGCCTGATTTCTTATAGAAAAAAGTAATCTAAGTCCCAGCCCTAATTTTTTTTTCTTCTTACCAGTAAAAATGAGATCAGACAACTACACACCAAAAATATAAAGCTTGCCAGGTCCAGTTGTGCTAAGAAATGTGGAAAGAAAACCAGCTAGCGTTAAAAAAAAAAAAAAAAAAAGCTATGAGAGTAGTTAAGATTTGAGTTTCCTTCCTTTCAAACAATTTTTTTCTTTAAACTACATCAGATGGCTCTGGGATTTAAAATGAACATGCAGGCTGTGAAAAAGAGAATGCATGGCACGGAAAAACTGAACCAACCACGTAAAAGGCAAAATGAGAGAAAGAGCCAGATGCAACACAAATTGACAAGGGAAACAGGCCTGGCTCTAGATTTAAAGAAAAAAAWATATATATATAAACATTGCATATGGTCCCGAAAAAGATTTTTTTTTTTCTCTTCAGTCCAGGCTGCAGACTGTAACTTCTACCAGTTCACTTGCATAACTACAGATACAACACCAGTTAAGCAGGCACCACATGTATACATAAAAAAAGAAAACAAGTAGCAAATTCTGAAATACTTCTACGGTTGCCTATTAAATAAGTCGTTAGTTGCATACAGGAAGATGGCAGTACATTCTCTGTCAGTTTTACCTCATCTGTTAATGAAACCATATACATCCAAATTAGATGCTTTGACAGTAAGTACTACTAAGTGACATTTTCAAGCAGTTGACAGTACTGCACTGATTCAGTCACATTATTACATTATTTTTATCCACAGCATTTAGAACATGCACCATATCTGACTAGATTTCCAAGTGGTCTTGAAGCAGAGACTTCTCACCTTAAAAGCATGACCATTAGAAAAGAAGCACAGTACACATTATAAATCTTTACAAGACAGTGTTCTTCACAAATTGAGCAGAGATGCAATTACTTAAACATCCTATATGTAGACTTTAGCTGGGTAACCAAAACAGTCTCAGAGTCTGATCCATATCAATTTTTTTTAACAGATTTTTCCTGGACACAGAAAGAACATCTAACAGACATCCTCTTCTCTGAAAAAATATACATATTTTACAATAATCTGTTTACAAATCTATGGCTAAATAATTCTTATGTTTTTCAGAATTCTTTTATCTTCCACCATGTTTAAAAAAAGCTTAATTTGTTTACATTATATGCAAATGATACTTACTTATCACTCAGCTACTTTAGAGTAACTTCTACCCAAGTTTACTGATGTTATTTTATTTTTTTAATCCAAAATACATATTCTGACTATAACAGTGAGTTAGTTTTCTCAGTTTCACTGAGTGCCCAGAACTCAAGTCCACAGTTTGACAGATCTTAATGGAGATCTAGGTGCACAACTAGAACAAGTCTTTAACAATCTAAATACCTGTTGTTATCAGTTACAGAAAACAGCACTGCCACCATTGTCTTGAAGAGAAATAACTGCACAGTTTCTTGCCTGGACCTCAATACACCCTACTCTTCCCCACACCTCAGACTTCACTTTCACCTTATCTGTAAGTAGCAATACACCACATCATCCTAAAGCCTTTAGGCGATTTCCATGAGGACAGATAGAACATCTACTTAATAATTCTAAACATCGTTTTCCTTTTTAATCTTTAGCTTAGCAGAACTCTTAGGCATATACTTCAAGCTAAAAAACAAACCCAAGCACTCTGCTAACTTGGAACCAACGTCTTTGTTGTTCCCCTATGAAATGTCTCTCCCTGTTCTGCATCCATTTTATATAAGGCTTTTCTTCTCACCTTTCTTCCTCCAGACATATCCCCTTATCTGAAGTTATCATTTGAACTACATCAGTATTGGAGTAACTCATCAATTTTAAGACTGATTTGGTTATTCTAGAACATCTGTACAAGTCACACATAGATGCCAAATGCCACTTCAATTAGACATCATTTCAATGAGCCTGGCACCACTCCACAGAGCTTCCTGACAGGATGAACAGAAGGTTGGTAGCAAAATCACTGTTAAAATAATCCTCCTCATACTGTCCTACAGCTTTTGTTTACAGTGGTCCTGCTTCCAAAAGTAGGTACTATTCAAGTGTCTAATGAAATCCTTAAGAATTACATTCATGATATGCAGACTACATCCATTTCTTTCACATTTTTAAAATCTGGTAAACTGAATTTTGCTTGGACAGGTAATTCTGTAAAAATGACCGACTTGGTGAACTTTCAAATGTTCCTTGCTCAGCAAAGGCCAGCTCCTCTTCCTGAGATTTCCAGCATCCCTACTGGGGACAATTTTATTCCTCCTAAACTTTCACAGATACTTCTGCTCAAGTCAGCTACACTGCATCTATTAAATGCTAACTATAGATGCTACACAATGTTCAGATTATAGTCACCACTGAAGTTTCCCACAATGCTTTTGCTAGAGTACAATATAAAGCAAATATTTATTAAATATACCTTGTCAGTATTGTTGCTGTTTTTAAAAATAAAGCCTTCACTGTTCAATCATATGAATATAGCAGTCATTTAAAATTGTCACTCAATTCTAACTTTAAAACTGTGAATTTATTAAAATGTATTCAAGATATATGCAGCTAAAGTAGTAGAATCTTCTTGTAAATGTAAATCTTGTAAGAAGAACAGATTTTTTTTGACTAATTACAAGAGGAATTTTGTAACGCATCAACTTTTCTGGGAACATTTTTGGAGTGCACTAGATGCTAGACGTAGTTTATTCTGATGTAAGCTACTTTACAAAACGTAACATTTAGCTGCACTCACAACATGCAGTTGGTGCATTTGCTAATGCACTACAAAAGTTCTCTTCTCACTAAGCCAAAGTTTCTTTGCAGATAAGCAGAAGTGCATGATTATATTTACATTTCACCTTTGAATGCTGCAATGCTACAGAACAAATGTAACTCTATTCTGATACATAATCTTCAACAAAATCACTAACTATATTTCATCTTGCCAGTAATTCTAGCAAGAGAGGGAAAAAAAAACAGCTTGAATTTCAAGTGTCCGGCTTAAGTTTACACACCATCACTTTAGCTCATTCTAAACCGAGCAAACAAGCTTTATGACCTTTTGATAATAAGAATTTTCAGGGTCTGTCACTTTTGAGGGTGAAGTTACACATTAAAAAACATAATTTTTGTATGTTTTTTCAATTTTTGTCCTAAATTATAATCTTGAATTGTTTTAAAATTTCAGAACAAAATAGCTGTCGACACTTCATGGAACATTTCACTGTCACAGATTTCCCCATATGGTGTTTAACTTTTAATTTCCTTCCTCATGTAAATGAAGGGAAAAAAATGCATTTTCTCAATTTTTTTTTAAACTCTGTAACAAAGAAATATAACCGTTTTGACATAATAATCTTAAAAGCAATCAAGTGACATAGCATTAGCTCTTGAATTTAAAGACACCACACAAAACTTTCCAGTCGTGTCTCCTAAAATACTGGAAGCATGCTTTCTGAAGGACTCCACTGACCTCAAACATTCACATTTTAATGGGCTAAACTGAGAGTAGTTATTGTACACTGCGTACAAATAATACTCACCCTTCTGAAGATGCTTTATTGTTACCACAAATAGACATTCCCTGGACTCTCAATTTGATATAGACACTGGGGACAAACATAGAATGCCCTTTTAATTTTTACAAATCACACCAAGAATCTGAATGTGCCAATGCCTTAAAAAAATACAACAAAAAAAMCACTGTCTATGAGGTAATCCAAAGTGAAGCTTGTACTAAAAATACTGGGAAAAACTCTTCACCGAAATACATATTTAGTAAGAACCAAACTCATAATAGGTGGACCTACAGCTGCTAGACTTACACAAAGGCGAACCTATCTTGTAACAATTGAACAACCTTGCTAAAACTGTCGTACAGTTTTCTTAACAAGACCAAGGATCTGAACTTCCAACTTCCTAGTTAAAAACTCTTCTCTAGGTCCGATAAGGATAGTGTTTCATACTTTCTGTAAGTTATCTTGAGCAAAGTATAAGATTGTTATTCCATTCCCACTGCATGTATCCACAGATTGCTTTTCTTTGCCTGCTACTAATAATTTTTGAATCAGCATGAATATCTGTTAATGCCAAATACAGAAGCCAGGTGCCACAACGCACCGATTTCTTAATCTTTACCTAATCACACATCTTTTGCACAAGGGCAGCTCTGTCTAGTACCCTCTTTCACACCTTCCCCAACACCCTGGTTTTCACAAGCACTCTGTACACCCATGCTTGACGACCTGAGAGCTAAAAATCACGATTTCCAGCTCCCCATGAACTTTCATTTGCAGCGCTCTGGAAAACAAGAATCAAACGGTGCCCTTAGCGATTAGGAAGTTCACTCGAGTTACCCGTCAGACAGGTTTTCCCCCTTAAACATTCTTCCTGAACTAAGACTTTTCAAAGGCAAAGAGGAAAAAAAAAAACAAAAAACAATAATTAAAAAAAAAAA